>NC_069377.1:2121212-2424242 GCF_021730395.1 Mercenaria mercenaria | reverse complement strand
ACTTATCACTATGTTCTTAAGAAGACATTACTTATAACGTATTTCAAATTTTAACAAATACTTACATAAATTAATGTACTGGACTAGTTTAAATAACTATGTATTCCGATGTGTTTGTTCAGAGACACGTTATGATATCAGTCTTAGACTTACAGTTTTAAATGCTTTTTTCTTGTTTTGTTTGTGAGCGGAAAAACGGTTTTTATCAAATGGTACGCATTACGTATTGTTTGTTTTAATAATGATTGTTTCCAGTACTTACGTACTTAATTCTAATATAAAAAAATCTGTAATATGTTAAAGCATGGAAAATTGCATTTGAAATAAATTTACTAGTATGTATACTACGAAAAACGATACACATCATTAAAGTCATCGTAAAAACGTTTGCATTTACCAGTTATCTCATGAAAAAATAGTTTATATATATCAAATAAATAAAATGACTTCACATGCCTTTCCAACAGTATTTAATTATAAAAATACAAACTAGTTTCGCCTATCGGCTCATCAGTGTACATACAACGCAACGTGACGTTACTATGGTCTATGGTCATATATATATATATATATATATATATATATATATATATATATATATATATATATATATATATATATATATTGATTGATTGATTGATTGGCAATACGGATATTCAATAGCGGAAAAAAGATGAATAAAGATGCCTTTATTTTTTCCATATTTGATAATTCTAATTCAGTTAATTAATATAAAATAATTTAACTTAACCAGTTTCACCCGTTTACGGGATCTTCAGGACTAAAATACCTACTGCGTTTATATTATAGCATGATATTTTATTAAAGTAACCGACTACAAAAATATACGAATCGATTACTCTAACCAAGAAAGAAAAGTGAAAGCAAGGGACTATAGTTTTAGCAAACTAATGACAAATTCACAATTATTACTGCCTAGTAGTATTTCACTATAATTATAATGGTCATTTTATCACAATATTTATGACAAAACTCCTGACAAAAGAGAAGTGCGTATATTACGCAAGACAGACAATTTCCTTGCCATCACTGATTGTATTGTTTCTGTTTTAATTTCTATTGCTTCCATTAAAAATAACTTTTCCTTTTTACCTCATTGTACCCAATTATTGAATAGAAAGAACTATTGCCAACATCAGATTACATTGTCTTAAATGCTGATAAAATATTTACACTCAATAACAGTCATTTTATTTCACGCATTTTTATAAGTTAAAGCAAATCCAAGTGTCGTAAATTAAAATGCAGCTATATTTGTTTTCATTTCTCTCCATTTATGTATTTGATCAGCTAATGGCAGAAATGGTTGAAATTTTAATAGAATGATAACTTGGTCCTTTTCTGGCACCTACTAACTTTTGTATGCGAATTGTATGAACGTATGCGGGCGGTTGCAATTCTATACATTAACGCTGCTCCCAAAAGGATTTTCTATTTTCTGACACGAAACATCGTATTGCAATTATTTACCCCTTATCTCTGTTTCTTGTGAAGAAGTTGGCAGTAACTTGCAAAGAACAGATTTGTACTGGTACAGAATTAACCCTTAGCCTGCTGGCGGCAAGTGATTCTGCCTTTGCGACCAGTGCAGACCAAGATCAGCCTGCACATCCGTGAAGTCTGATCATGGTCTGCACTGTTCGCTATTCAGTCAGTATATTTTAGGTAAGCACCCCTTTTAACAGTAAATGATACTGTCCAAGTTGAAAGATGGACAAGTTCATTATAGAAATTCAGCAGGGTAAGGGTTAAGGAGCGCTTGACTGATTAGGATATAGAACTGAAATACTGTTATATAATCAATAGTTTTATTATAGTCAACTGCTATGTTACGCTAAGCAATAATCTATAAGACAATAAAAAGATGATTAGCGATGACACTTTTCAAGGTCGTTGGTATTTTTGTATCATTTTCTTAAAATGTTTGTACACATATTTGTTTTATTCATTGCGAAGGTCTATATAAAACAGAAAACATGTAAACTCTACAGGTCGTCCAACAGGATGAAAATGAAAATGTTGCAAGCTCGGTTTGATTGAGCATATTCATGGGCGGTTGTGGAAATGTATGCTATCGTCCACCACTCTAGTCTAAAATTGAGCAGAACTCAACATTTGAACATGTTACATGTACCAAAAATATTTTTACAGATTTTATTAAAGACATCTACAGATGTGATCATATGGCAATGTGCCTGGAACCTTCAATGATACACAGAGCGCAATTTCATGAAAAGAGACGTATGACTCCCAGTTATTAATGGGCTTGCCCGAAACGAGAAAGAAAATGGCAGAACTAAACTAAGACAATGATATAATATGACTTACATGTTTAGTGTTCAGCCCGTTTACAGTTGGACACTACGCTTCCCTCTTTGATTGTGTCTGACGGAAGAGGGGGAGGACTCTATTATAAGAAGTTCTTAAATCCTACCAGGACTGAACTGTTTTGATATCTGTCCTTAGGCCTATTTCGTCGGGCCCTTAAGGGTGTTTCTCTTGTTGCTCTGTCTTCTGAAAAGACATTGAGTGCTTACGTTTTTAGTTCTTCAGGTTTGCTTTTTATATATTTATACACGAGCATTTTTGTGTTTTACATGCCATGCCTTTTTGTATCCATTACGTGTGTTAGAGATTCACCTGACGGTGATTACTTTTATTTACACTGTCACGTATCTTTGGAACTTGGTGGGGGTAAGAGTGAGGTTGGGTGCGCACCATAAACCGGTTTAAGTTCCCAAGTGGTGTTTTTGCCACTGACCGTTGTAAGGCGGTGCCCCACTGTGTTCCTTTGTTTGTTCGTTTTGTCCTGTGTGCGAGTGTGCGTGCGTGTGTGTGTGCGTGTGTGCGTACGTGTGTGCTGTGGGTTTCGTTTTGTGGAGGCTGCGTTTTTGGTGCGTGGCATTCCCTGTTTGATATGTGCCATTGTTTATACTACTTAAAGTGTTTATCAGATCAAACAAAAAAGGGAAAAAATAAACATTTTTGATAAACAAATCCATTTCACTGTTGTTTGTCAAACATATTGTCCTTTGGCTGTGTATACATATTGGCTGTCCATTACATTTGTTTGTAGCAACATAGTCACAAAGATATTGCGTTAGTACCATATAGCTTGAGATTCTACCAAAATAACCGGCTAGAAAAAAGATATGAACCAATTACTACAACAATGGAAGTAAAGTGAAAGAAAGAACTATAGCTTTAGGAAACTAATGAAAATTGAGGAACACTTCTTGTTGTACGCTGGCGTCTACTAAGTAGTTTTTCAAAAATGGACATTTTTATCACAAATTTTTATGACAGAATAAAATTCCTAAAAACAGACAAATGAGCCGTGCCATGAGAAAACCAACATAGTGGGTTTGCGACCAGCATGATCAAGATCAGCCTGCGCATCCGCGCAGTCTGGTCAGGATCCATGCCGTTCGCTATTAGCTTCTCTAATTCCGTTAGGCTTTGAAAGTGAACAGCATGGCTGGTCTGGATCCATGCTGGTCGCAAAGCCACTATGTTGGTTTTCTCATGGCACGGCTCAAATGTATTATTATGCGCCACACAGATATTTCCTTGTCATCACTGTATTTTTCTGTTCCATTTTCTGTTGCGTACATTAATTTCATTGAACCAATAATTGAGCAAAAAGATTTTTTACCAACAGCCGATTACATTGTCTTAAATGCTAATAAAACATTTATACTCAATGACAGTTTTATTTCACGCAAACTCTTGGTTATAAAATCAATATCTCTCACGAGTGACGTAAATAAAACTGCTAAGTACTACATTTTCGTTTCTTTTTATTTATGTATTTGATCAACTAATGGCAGAACCAGCTACAAATTAAATAGAATGATAACTTGATTCCTGTTATGATATTCATTAACTTTTGTATGCGTATTATTGTATTAACGTATGCGGGCGGTTGCATTTCTATACATTTTACATTAAGGCTGTTCCCATCGGATTTTCTAATTTCTGGCATGAAGTATTGAATTGCAATAAATGTGGCTTAAATTGTTTCTACATGATCTGTCCTTGACTTTTTGTATAAATTCGGTTTTAAATAAGACATTGATTGATGGTTACGAGCTTTAACACGTCATGTTATTGGAGACGTAGAGTGTAGGCGGCCAACTTCGTTATAACAATTGAATGATTAAGTACATGTCACTTATCTGGCTTAACATTTTCTTATAATTTACGTTTTAGTGTAATATCACATATAACACCAGTACTGTTTTGTTTCCAGGAAGCTGGCTCGAGAGTACTTCAAATATGCTTGAATCTTTCATCACAATCGAGTTGAAATAATGTAATTAGTGTCACATAATATTTATGCTTGAGAAACATATATAAGTACATGATGTAATACTGGAAGATGGCCTTGAATGAGTTCTTACCTGTAATTATTCATTTACATACAAACAGCCTGAAGAAATTAAACTGCTGTAGATCGATGGCCTGGAGGATGAGGCATCGGCTGGTATCAAAAGTATTGTGTTCGAGCCCAATTGGAGTCAACGTTAAACCTCACTGGTTTTTCCAAGCAGCCTAAGCACACGGATGCGCACACGATCAACGCACGCACACGAACACACACACACACACACACACACACACACACACGCGCGCACACACACATTACATACATGCAAAAAAATCAAGTTTTAAACAGACTTGACATTCATGATATAGCGATCAACTTTCTATAGTGGTCATTTTCAGTCAGTCCCTTCGATAGCCACTATAAACAGGTTATACTATTTCTTTTTTAAATTTCTGTAGTACTAATAGAGCCACACAAGTGAAAAAGTTAACATTTTGTAAATGTAATATGCTTTAGTGATACAATGTATATATAAAAATTAACAGAATAAATCTCTATGGTAAAATTTGTGATCTAAACAAACTTGGAGAAAACGGTTATGCAGCAGCAATATTAGGTTTTTATTTTATCTCTTAATTTGCAGGCGTTAAGAGCTCGACAATCTGACACCAATGCCGTGCATACGTTAAGAGGAAAAGGATTACATATCAGAGTTAATGCATATGTCAAGCTTTTAGACATGTATGTTACCAGGATATTGACATTACAATATTTCTGTTTGTTATACAGCCATGCATGGTAATAATTTCTCCAAAGGCATGGGTTCTTAAGGTTTGCTTTTTATATAATTATACAGGAGCATTTTTTTTGTTTTACATGCCATGCCTTTTGATTCCATTCCGTGTCAGCTTCACCTGGCGGGGCTTACTTTTATTTACACTGTCCCGTGACTTTGGAACATGGTGGGGGTAAGAGTGAGGTTGGGTGTGCACCATAAACCGGTTTAAGCTCCCTAGTGGTGTTTTGCCACTGACCGCTCAAAGGCGGTGCCCCACTTTATTTGTTTGTTTGTCCTCATGTGTTTGACGACGCCATTTTGTTGTTTTTAAAAAAAACTGCATTCAACTATTTTGTTCACGGCTAGCAGACTTTTGCAAATGTCAGTAGTTAAGTATGCATATCTAAAACTTTTCGGAACAATGCCGTCATTTCGTTCAATGACCTGAAGTTTTCTTTGTTTAACACAAACACATGCTGAAAGTCATATTTAAAAACACAACCAAATACGAAGACGATATATGCCAAAAAAGGCATATGAAACTGGAAAATTTGTCTCATGACCTAAAATATATCGGTCTGACTCTAAATCAAACAAAAAATGTAGTGTATCATACTTTATATACTAAAACAGAAAGAGAGAGCACAACAGAGAAAGCAAATAAATAAAGCATTTTTACATTTGTGCACATATTCATGAATACATGAGTGAAAACCAGTCTGACTTCAGAATAAAATTTTAGATGTTTACAAATTAAACGAACTCTTCAAGTTCAGTCATTGCAGTACCGGAATAGGTTTTTTTCTTGATTTGTAATATTATATGTCATCTCTATAAAATCGAAAAGAACTGTGTACCTCCCAGATGTATCATATGCAATTCGTTAAGTACTTTTGCAAGAACGCTTCTAAGAGAACAAAACCACGTGTTAATTGTATGTTTTATTTCGGCAAGGGTTTTCTCCCCTATAAAATAGTGTCTGCTTTTTATTATCTCTGGTCTTTCGAGATCATTTGAATTAATAATACGCTTAGGGAGTTGCCCTTTCTACTCCCTTATGAAATATATCAAACATACCAGTGTCTGCTCTGAAAACGTGTTTTTATTATCTGTGATATTTCAAGATTATTCAGTACACTCAATTTCTGTAATAATACGCTTAGGGTGTTGCTCTTTTTTAATCAAGCACGTGAATACAGTCACGTGTTATATCTGAACCTTTAAAAGCGCTGTTTTTTATTACAGAGTTCATCCAGTGATAGGATGCGGGGGTATGGCTTTTCGTAACTTGATATGAACAGTCTCAACAAGGCTACTTTTATTTGGCTTTAAGAGCTTACTTTACAAAATTGTTAGTTTTTCATCATATAATCATATATATTTAATTCAAATGTTTTGGATGCCCACTCCCGGATGAAGTGATAGCACATAAAATGTGTTGTGTAAGACAATTTAAATCCCATTAATAAACAGGAACCCGACATTACAAAATACATTTATTTATTTATTTATTTATATTTATTATACCAGATTTATATAGTGCCCTTTTCATGATAAACACGTTCAAAGGCGCTTTACAGCAACTACAGCCACACAGGGTGCGAAATCATCTTCTACTAGTACAGACACAGAGCGATCTGACCAGAGGGACAGAGTGAGATAAAGCCCTTAGAACAGACAGAGAGAATTTTTTCAGATACAGACGTGTCCGGCTAACTTAGCCTAGCTCTTTTCAAATAGACAGTCTGGTTCTTTAACGTGCCCGGTGTATAGCACCGATACACGCGAAGCCGTCTTTCCTGGGAAGAACTAGTACAGGCCTCTAGTTAGGTGGGAGACACTCAAAGAGCATCTCAGAAATTTCCAGTGCCTGGACCGAAATTCGAACCCCGGACCTCTGGATTGACATTCAAGCGTGTTACCACTAGACCATCGGCGCACCTATATATAGGGGTTGGCCTTTATACATAAAAATGTGTCTCACAAAGCCTCTAAATTTTAGGTCAATATTTGTTTTCAATTTATAGAAATGTTTCCTTAATTTCATAGTAATCAATATGACGGTCTAGTAGTTTATCTTTATGTTCTATTTAACGTATGGTCAAAATACATATGTAATACGTGTGTTTAATTTCATTGTTTCTGCACTCGCATCGACCCCTATGTTGAACTCAAACTGCTTTAATATCACATGTGCATTTTCCCTTTAAATAGGCCTTTTTAGAAGACGTGAAAACATTTTCTATTTCAAAAGATTATAACGACAGGGATTTCAAAAACCTTCTGGACCATGCGCGGATGTTGGGAAAACATCTGCCTTAACCAAGCAGATATAATGGATATTTTTTCTTGCCTATCGTTCCTTTCATTGCATTTTCAACGATTATTGCAAATAAAAGACGCTCATGCACAACTGTGTCATAATATGACGTCAAATTACGACGTCAATATGAGCACGTGTAGCTTGACTTATACCTACCAGTTTTACCTCGTCTGTTTTCCTGCCATGCAGACAAGAAACAGTAAGTTGACGACTTGATCTAGAACATCAAAAGTATGTCGGATCAATAAAAACGATATCAAAATAGAAATAAAATTATTAAGCCACATGATTAAAATTCCGTAATTTGCATCTGAATGAAAAAAAAAATGGTTTTGTTTAAAGTAAACGGGTAAACCTTAACTCTGCAAATGAGCTTTAAAAAGTGAAGAGGAATTAGAATATCTTCAGTACGTCGCAGTTATAAAAACCTTGACTTATTACTGATAGAAACATTTAAGCCACAGAAGATTTCTCTCTTCTATTTTGTTTGAGCTACAAAATGTTGTATGCATAATAATGCACCTGCCAATATTTTGCCCGTCCGGGAGTGGTGGGGGGCGGCGGGCTGACCCAGGGGAATTTGTTGACATTTCAAAAAAATTTTGTTGTCTAAATCCCACCCTAAGAGACAACCTTTTTTTGTCTAAATCCACCTAGGCCTGGTTGGTACATCAAATGTTTGTCAGATTCCCGCCTGTCGGGAATGGTCTTCTGTCTAAAGTCCCGTGTATGCCCGCCGCTCCCCCGGGCGGGCAAAATATTGACAGGTGCATAAAGAGTGCTTCAGTTATAGTTTTACGATTCTACAACTATATGAAAACTTAACTATCTTTCTAAGAATACTAAATGTATTACAGAAAGTACGAAAAACTATTTGGCGGGTACACAGTAGTAACATATTTTTGGACGGGCGAATAAAAATATGAAATGACAGAAAACAAATATTCACAACTTTTTATATGACGATTGGGAGCAATTCCACCATAAAAATTAAAGTTCATATTCTTCATATTATTGTTAGATGTGTGCGTTATCATGGTTTTACTCCCAGCGCAAAAACAAAAAATGAAAATAACTTTTCAAAACTAACAGAAACCATAATCATCGGATGGGAAATGTTCTTATTAAGAAATTGAGTACTCACATTTATGTTTCGTTCGGATGTTGCATTTTTGTTTCTATTATCAGGGTGTTTATTATTTCTTCCACGTAGACGTTTTTCAATTCGGTGGGAAGAACCAAATTTTCTTCAGTAAATGGACATTCGAGAACTAAGAAAACAATAAACCAAAGAAGATTAAAAAAAGAGGATCTTATTCAAGTAATTTCTGTAGAATTGAAATTTTAAATAACTTTTATAAAATAAATCTGCTATGTTTTCTTTCTTTTCCATAATGATCACGGAGTCCATTCAACGTAAGTGTAAATAAAAGTCCGTAAAGAACTTGAGAGTTGTTGCATATCGCATGATTTGTCCTGAACAGGCTCAAACAGACTATGTCTGATTTATACTTTTTGGTTGCCTTTTATACAAAATGGTTATCTTATAAACTTTATTGTTAATGAACCTAAAACCATCTGCCTTACGCAAGCAGACATGTTGAATCATTTT
The DNA here is from genome assembly GCF_021730395.1 of Mercenaria mercenaria. NCBI lineage: Eukaryota > Metazoa > Mollusca > Bivalvia > Venerida > Veneridae > Mercenaria > Mercenaria mercenaria. The sequence continues at coordinate 2,415,178 of NC_069377.1, read as the reverse complement.
TCTTGTCTCGAGGGCTCAGAGCGAAACTAGTCTAAGTGTTTATAGAAATAGAAGCAGATAGACTAGTTTCGCTCTGAGTCCTTGGTCTGTCATTACTATTATGTCACTTTCAAAGATATTGCAAATTGAAAAACGCTCATACATCAAAATATAAGGTGATCACCTACCCTGCCATGCAGACAAAACTGTTTCAGAGACCAATAACATCAAAATATATTGGATCAATTAAAACGATGTTAGAAAAGAAATAAAAATATAAAGCTACATAATTAAATCATCGTAATTTTCATATGGTTTTGTTTAAACTACATGCATGAACCTTCTTAACTGTAAATAGGACATTTTAAGAAGGCGTTAAATAAAAAAAAAAATGTTTGCCTGTAAAGCCTCAGCAAGTTGCAGTTACAAGAACCTTAACTTATTACTGGTAGAACAGTTAAGCTATAGAAGTTTTCTCTCTTCTATTTCGTTTAGCTCGTTCAAATATCTACTTTCTTCCGAATAGAGTGATTTTTTTTTCAGGTGATTCAATTTTCATAGTTATAAATAACGTTAGTCAAGTGAAATTGTCTTTTTGGAAATCAAAAAAGAAGACATGATTATCTAGCTTGTAGCCATACCATCCAAACTAAGATGACATTAACGATAAACAGTCAATTTGAATAATGATACGAATAACGTGAAGGAATGCTAAATATAATTTGACAAAATTTATTCGAGCCAACTGAAACTAATTTATATACAGGCATTATAAATGTAAACCAGTTAGGGCATACTCATTCAAATATATCTTATTCCTCATGAATCCAGTCAATTTACAAAGTTTCTAGGAGTCAAATTTCGGAATTCTTCATTCAATTTGCAAACAGCTGACTATGGTTTCATTTTTAAATAAGTTAATTTCACATATAATACATTTATATTTCGTCTAGAAATAGAGTACTAGACAACGTGTAAGCACTAATAAAAATTGCTATTAACAGCATGTCTAGACAGTATAATATTCTGGTTTTATTCTGACTGACAACATTTCTTTTTCTTAATTTTAAGTAAGTGTGTTAATGTTTACGAAAATTTTGTGAACTACTAAGTGGACTCGACAAAAGATAAATACTAAGTACTGATTTCTATTAAAAAAGGTTGTATTTGTATGATAACTTTATCAAATAGATGTATATTTTCAGTGCGTAAAACTTGTGAATTCCAGAACAATGAGGTGTGACAAACAGTTCGATCTGTCTGGACTGTTATTTTGATTTCTTGCATCAACTATAAGGAGAGGCCTCCGCATTTCTGCACCTTTGTAGGAGATTGTGCACATATTAAGAAAGAGATAGACTAATTCGCGCTATAATGAACATGTACACAGACTAAAACTTTCACAGTCACGCATTGATAAAGCACAGCTGCGGCAGATATAATGCACCCTCTTGTCCAACACGTTTTTCATCGAAGTTCTTTGGTACACGATAAAAATGCCAAAATGTCTGTGCGAAGAAAACAGAAAGACAAAATTATATCAGACATATGTGGTAAAAATGTCGGTGATAGTTATGTATTTGATATTCTTATCAAGACATATTGTCAGGGAACACGAATGTTTTCTCAACTTTCTCTAGCGCTAATGTCAACCAATCGTTAAAATCACAGCAGTTAAGGCTGCATTGGTAAAAAGTATTTCACCTTTTTATAGTAAGAACTATGCAATTTATTTATTTTTTGTTATTTTGGGATTGCTTTTATAAAGCGATAGTTTATAGTGCAAGCCTCCTCTTTCTAGACTCAACATACTTCAAACATAAATAAGAACATCTTTTTTCTATTTTTTAAATTTGCAATTGCATTTTTATGCATAGTTCTAGAGGTTGTCACAATAACACCTTTACTTATCAATCACGTGATGTACTATAACAACTGTTCAGGACCGTGACAGTTCGATCAAAGTAAATGTTTAATTATCTTTCTTACTAAAATTATAAAAGTTACAAATAAGTTCATGACAGTGCCAGTAATGCAAAGGTATTTAATAAACAAATGCATTTATCATTTTTGTCTCTCATTCTCTCAAGAATAATTTATTTGCGTCGGACCAGCTGCAATACTTTATCGTCATCTGAAGATCTGTCTACTCTGCCTAACTGTGACCTCTCTGTCTCAGTCTCTTTGTCTCTCTCTCTCTCCCTCCCCCCCCCCCCCTCCCTCTCTCTCTCTCTCTCTCTCTCTCTCTCTCTCTCTCTCTCTCTCTGTCTCTGCTGGTGGGGCTCAAACTCCGGAGCTCTCCATCCAGAGTCAAACGCTCTACTGAGCTATCATGGCACAAGATTCCAATTTCAGTGAAGTTATTTAGTCTAATAGTAGAGCTTCTGTTCCGGTGAGAAAGGCCGCACATTCCATTCCCGGTCGTGTATAAAGGATGAAGGATGTGAAAAATGGTACCAGTTGCTCCCTTAATATGCTCAGCATTATGCAGATAGAACAGTCTCTTCTCCCAAAATTTAGCGTAAATGAGATGTGTTGACTGATGTCTAAATTGATAGAATTTGTTTCAGGATTCATCTTAAATAAATTAGTGTAAAAATAGTCATTTTGTATCAGATATAGGATGATATATTATTTTCGTGCTGATTATACATGTAAAGGGGAGCAACCGTCTGAAATGTTGTAATTGATGAGCGTCGTCTAAAAGTTTAAAACATATAAAAGTAATTGTTCCCAAATAAATTTTACTTTATTACCTGTATTTTTAATTGGTGGTCTTTGGCCTATAGGTAAGAGATCACCAATTGTTTTCCCATAGACTTCCATTTTAACATTATGACGTGTACGGCCTTCCATAAATCGAAACGCGTATATCTAATCACATGTTTTTCAAGAACTATCTTAGTTCCATCAAAATATCGGACGAAAAAATGAATAGTGATACTTTATTTAAGTAATTTTCGTATGAATGAGATGACCCCCTGTTTACGTGGTTGGCATGGTGGGAGAAATTTGTTTGATTGTACTATTATATTTTAAAACCAAACTTGAATTACGAAAGTAAAATTTAGCAAAGTATTTCCTTAGTTTATAATAACGGTAGCCTTGTTGAAGAAGCTTATTTGTAATTTATTGATTACATTCATTAAAATCCTCAACATGACTACACGCTCTGGCAAACAGAGTTATTTGAGAAATATATATCTCGTAAGATGTTGCCATCCAAAACGGAGAAATTTACAATACTCAAGTCATCCCTCTTGTCATCAATTTTGGTATGTATAAAAAACGTGGTAAATTAAGTTAATTTGGTTTGCTTCCTTTTTGAGCCTGGTTAGATTAGGGTGACACAAGAAACTGTGGCCCTTCAATACATGCAGATTATATAACATAATATTCTTTAATCACTTGGTAACAATACTCTCAAAATTATCGGATTCCTACTTTCTTTACCGATTAAAGTCAAAGTCAATTTGACTAAGATGGTTTCGATCTGTACTAAACATTACAGATATCATTTTCATATAGCTCGTGATAATGCTTCTCATGAAGTATTTTATCTTTAGACCATAATATATGCAAAATAATCATAAACAAAATAGAAAGAGAACGGGGGTTCATAAATTAGAATACGTCACGGAATATATGGATTTTGCTGTTATCTCGAGTATGCATGTCAGTTGATGAAATTTGACCGTCCTCCGTTTGAATTTAAGCACAGAACGATTCCGGAGGTATTGGAGCACTACTCAGAGACAAAGAGGGACGGCGAAGCTATTATTTTTGCGTCAACGGACGGAAGTCGTGATGTTGTCACTTGGTCGGAGCTTTACCAAAAGTCATGCAAAGTAGCAAAATCTCTCATTAATTTGGAAATTCGGAAACAGGAAATTGTTGCTACAAATTTGCGTTGCTGTCCAGAATGGTTGTTTGCTACATACGGAGCCATGATGGCTGGAGCAGTCCCTGTCAGTATAACGTTTACGTACACAGATGGAAGCGACCTCATCGCAATGATGGAAAAGCTGAAGAAATGCTCGCTGCTAGTTCTAGATCCTGGATTAGATAGCATTAACTGGAACATTCTTCATTCGCTTCTTGACGAAATAAAGCGGACAGTAAAGTTCGAAGTAAGAAAATGCCTTACTTAAGACATCTATTAGGTGTTGCGTTCGACAGAGAGCAAGATGCTTCCAGTGTTAAGGTCTTCAAAGACCTTCTATTCGAAGACCATCCTGACATAGAACTATCCTACATAGACCCTAACGAATTTGCCATGCTATTTCAAACGTCAGGAAGTACAGGGGTACCAAGGTCCTGTACAAGATTGTCCATGTACTGGTTGCAGTGCCAATGCCATCTTATATTTTAGCACCTACCCGGCTCACTAGACACATGCATTCCCTATCTTTCCGGCAAATTCAAACACCCTGTAATTATTACAAGTTCTCTTTCTACCCGGCTACCATCATTCTCTGGAATTCTTTGCCGGCTGACATTTCTCAGGCACATACCCTGGACCAGTTTAGGCAAGGGGTAACCAAACTGGGCCAGGACTTCTTAGTGACTAGGCTGTTTTTAATCCTTTTACTGTACATTTTGCCTTTTTATTAGCACTATCAGCTTTGTCTCAGATTCTCACAAATACTTTATGTATTACTTTATTTCTCCTGTACATTCCTGCTTTTAAACTCTTATGCACTGACGCGCACCTGCATAAAATACTCGCAAGGGTGTCATGCAGTATTTATAGATAGATAGATAGTTAAACCTCTTTATAAGCTATAATCAACATTATTTTCTGAAAATTGCTGAACCATCCAAAATATATGGTCATTATTGACTATTAAATCAAAGTTCGTTGTTTGAATCAGCCAAAATATATCATCATTATCTACTTTTATTCAAAGTATGTTGTCCGAATCAGCCAAAATATTTGATCCGAATCAGCCATGGTCCGAATCAGCCACGGTCCGAATCAGCCTGGTTCCCTCAGCGCGCAGTGAATTTTCTTTCCATTTCTGCAAAGTTAAAACATTGAACTCACAGGGAAAACCTCTACCAGTTGGCTCAAAACTTCAGAAGCATTTGAAAAATGTCAATGAAAATTGCTAAAATACCGAAAAATACTCACTTTTTGCTATGTTTTCCTTCGATTTCTCCGACGTGCCACTTCTCTCCGCCATGTATCTGTAGGGTATCTTCTATCCTTCCCGCCAACAATGACGAACCCCAGTTGCAAACCGGGTAATGATTGAGTTATCGACGATAAGAAAATATCCAACACCACAAACGAGTTTATATACACTTATAAACACTGTCTTATTACAGGCGCGTAACTAGGCATACGCAAATACGCACGTGCGTCATTTTCAAATCGCATTTTCAAAAAATAAAAAGTCTAAAATTTCGAAAACTGCATTAAAAATCGATGCTTAGGCCACACCAAATTGATGTCTTGTTCTTCGGATTTTTTTCAAAAATATTTGGGGCGAGCGAGCGAAAAAAAAAATATTTTTTTTTCAAATCATCATTTATTGATGCGAGCGAAGAGCGATGACAGAAAAAAAAGTAATTATCGCTTGTGTCATGTTTAACACCAAATTAAGTGTATTTCCATCTTTATTAGTATACTTAAGTGGACATGAGAATATTGCCAGGAGTTTCATGTTTGATGATTATCTTTTAAGTTAGGATACCTGGTTAGAACTTTATTTAAACTAATTTGACTTGATCCTCGGAATACTGAGATCAGCTTTTCATATGCGCAATATCTCCACTCGGTTAGATTGCCTGACAGAAATATAAAACAATCATTAATGTGACCGTCAAATTATTTGGACTAGTTTGAATTTTTTATCACGTGTTTGCATTTGCAGGGGACATCAATCATTAAACATTGAAAATGCACTTTGTTTTAAACATAATTACTAACAATTGTGATATTACTTATTTTTTTCTTCTCTGACCCCAAATACTTCAAAGGAAAAGACTCTCAATACTTCGAAGAAAAAAAATGTTTTTTACAAGCTGATACTCACTTTTGCTCTTCCATTTCGCCATTTCTTTGGTGTCTTTCCTTATTATTAACTGTGGTATTTTTCTGGCAGTCCCACATGAATTTGATCGTTGTCCAATTATAATATACAGACAACAAACTTCGTACATGTGATACGCCAGATTTTTCAACATCTGGACAGCGTTGTTAGTGAACGTCATTTTTCGTAGTTTTACTTGATTATTCCCAATGTTGAGCTTTAGCTGCTGTAATTTCTACTCGGCTCCAATGCATTTACAATACTTGTTATCACTACCAACTTATTCCAAAGATTATTGTCTGTTAACTAGTATATTTTTTTCTAATTTAATTTTACACAATTTCATTCATGCAGGCTGCCATTTTTCATGCGTCTGCTCACTACCATACAGTTAAACTTGTATTGACAGTAGCAAATATGGACGGTCGGCGGGTAAAATGAAAATAAAAGTACTGAAAATGATTTTTATTTTTATTTCGTTTTGTCAAAAAATAGGGTTGGCGCTCCCATAAACTAGAAAATTAAAAAATGCTGGCCTAAATTACAAGCTAGGTGCGTTTAAAGTTCGGAATTTCCACCTTTTTTTTCGTTCCTACTGATTTCGACCCAGCGCCAAAAATACGCCAGGTGCGGGCGGTCAAAAAACAATTAAAATAATTTTTTTTCATTTCCCGTCAAATTGGTGCGGGAAATCCGACGAACAGGTAATCAGTTTGGTGTGGCCTTAAGGGGGGGGGGGCGGGGTTAGGCATTAAATTCCTATCGATCACAGCTGAATTCTTGAGTTCTTTTAATATCTCAAAATGAGAAGATGTCCCCCACAAAAAGTCGACCGCAGACCTACTTCGTTGAACCGTTTATAACCTTTCATGTATCATGTATATTCCAAATGTAAAATGTAAACAAGCCGCGAATGTTTGAAATTGCTGACTGTGGCACTTCGCCCCCTTAACGCTGACGTTTTTGAAAGCACAGAGAACCCAAAGTCTTGTAATAAAGACGAAAAAGTGGCATTGATCACTCACGAACGTGACGTCATTCTAGCGTAAGAGTGTTTTAACAGAAAAAAGCATATTAAATAAAAACGATAATGCGCTATAGTGTAATAAGCTTTGACGTCGACGTCGTATATAGTATACGAGGCGTTGGTCAAATTGATTTGTTTATATAGAAAAAGAAAGTAAAAAAAATATGTTTCGACACATGTGATAAAAAGAATATTATGTGTGTGACTTTCCACTTTAATATCTTTAAATCCTTTTTATAAAATTGATAAAATGATCGACAGAGCCTTGCATTTTATTATTTTATTCAATTCGTTTGATAAATTCAATATGTAATATCCTCCAGGCGCGTAGCTGCCTTTACGCAGATACGCAGGTGCGTAGTGAAAATCTGGCAAGCATACACAATTCAAATTGCTAATCTATTTCGTTTCAATAAGAAGTCTAATCATGCAACGGAGATTGCTTCATATACAATCATTGCTTACTTCGTACTCTGTTTTTCAAAAGAAGAATAGCGATCTCATCGGGACAAGCAAAATGTGATCGTTAAACATATACCAGTAGGAATTATTTGTATGGCTAACTGATTTATAATAAGTTGATTTAACATGCATTGAAATTCACCAATTGTCTTTGTAGTTTTATAACAATGTATGTATAGTTTTGCAATTTATTTCGTTGTCCTACTACATGTATTTGATTACTTATTTTGTAATAATCGTGTGAAATAATACAATCATACGCCATCTATGCTAACGGTTTAAACAGGCAAACTTCTATAACAAAATTATAACACAATGTCAAAAAAAAGAATGAAACAATGTTGGCTTTCAAGTCTAAAAGGAATTTCGAATAGGATATGTTTTATAATATTACAGAAATAATTTTCGCACATAATAATTATTAAGTTATTTTCAGACGTCATAGAATATCTGCTATATGTTAGATTTATAATTTACTTAAATGTATACGTAAAGGATATCGACAGAGTACAAGGTCTTCCTCTGCAGGAAAGACCTACGCACGAGCTTCTTGTGAACACCGAGAGCGCGAAGAGCTCGAGGTGTTTTGAGAAGCCCGTGCGCAGGTCTTTCCTACTGAGTGTAACTAGAAACCTATGTAAATGGCTTACTTATGCTTCAAACATTTAAAGAATTAAATGGGAGGATGTGTAGTGACAACGTATCATAAATGCAGCTGATATTTTTGAAGATATATCCTTAGATGTTTAAAAATTGTATGGAGCATTACTTGTGTAGTATAAGAGGCGCTCGTAATTATAAAACACATTGAGGACAAATGAAAAGGCACAATTCGCAACCATATATTATTAAAATCTGTGTTTCATTTTATTCAAAGTTTTAAAGTTTATTCAACTGAATAATGTTTTGACTGGAATAGGCTGGAAAATGGTGAATTGTAAAACGTTTTTTGTCTGCCTCAGTGGTAGAGCGGTCATTCTTTACTTTCACTTATCATTTTGATTTCACATACATATTTTTCCTTTCATCATTTACGGCTTTATTTGTAAATTTGGAATTTTTTCCTCATTTTGGTCAGGCATATCATGATTATCTCACCATAAAAATCATGTGATTGAAACATATTTATGTGTTTGATAAATGGTATTTAATTATTTTTCTTGTGCTCAGGTCTGGGTAGAACAGGTAAACCACTGCACGAAAATTCTTTTGTTCAAAGAGGTCTTTCAGAAAAATATAGACCTCTTCCTAACAAAGGAAGAGGTATGTAAAATTATCATTTAGTCCATGGCCATATTGTTGTAGGATATAAAATCCTATAGAAATCAAGTAATTAAATCCGATTTTATCTTACGCCATTGCCCCACAAGTCTTAAGATACTACAGTAAAATCCAGTTCACAGTGAGATAAATATCTTCTTTCTTTTATAATTGATGATTATATATTTTAATGGCGGATTAGGTAGCTAAATTATATGTAATTATATTTCAGAAGACGTTAAACTACATTCTTAAAAACAATCAGATCAAGATTTCAATGGTTTTAGATTTTGTTCAGATATATCAACTGTCACGCTAAGATTTCAATATTTGTTTTACGAATCAATATATAAGTACAATGTCTACCCAATGCTAATGTTAAAGCCTCGTATAAAACTTCTGAAAAAATACTTTTTTGGTTCGCTAAAGCTTGATATATGTTATTTCAATGTATATTTTAACATTGGGACATGAAAATATGTTCCTTACAAACCATGTTTGTTTACATAGATCAAAGAAGGGCTTAAATAGGGACATTTTAAATTGTTCCTTATAATAGGAAATTTACCGAAAATTCATTTTAACTATGTTCGTTATATTTGAAGTTAACTCTGTTCACAATGATTACACTAGCGTGAAATCACAATGGCGAAGCGCGAAACTGTGAATTTCGCTCTTCGCCATTGCAATTCCGCGTTTCGCAATCGTAATGTTGCGTTTTGTGCTTCTCCATCATGCACAAGTGATAAGCGAAGCGTTGGATCACGATCCATGACGGCAAAGCGCGAGATCACAAGCACAACATCGCGAAAATTTCTTAATTTCGCACTTCGCCATTGTGATCTCGCATTTTGCCGTCGTGGCCCCACACGAGATCACGATAGCTAAGCGTGAAATCGATAATTAGTTTTGCACTTTGCAATCGTGTCGCACTTGGCCATCGTGGGCTAGCTCTTCGGCATCATTGGGTAGGCGATACGTGAAGCGCGGGATCACGATGGTAAAGCTAGAGTGACGGTAAAATTCATTTTAACAATTATCGTACATTTACTTATAGACATATCCCTTGAATGATATATCCAATCATAATGATATTTTGACAGTATATTACCTCGAAACATCTGTTTTGTTTAAATACTTGCACACATGTACATGAACAGCAGTTTACATGTGTAATATTATACGAATACAAAGTAAAACCATACATTTTATATAAAAGAAATGAGAAAAAAAAAGATATTTGTGCAATATTTTTGCTAAAAAAAATATGCTATTTAAAATGCACAATTTGCCGTTTTCACATTAAAAAAATAATCAGAGGAGGATACCTCGACCCCAGCATTACCTCTGCGTACTATGAAAAATGCCCCAGCTACGCGCCTGGTCTATTCACTGAAATTTTCTAGGAACTACACATGTTCTTTCTATACGGTAACTCTCGTTAATTCCCACGATACTTTGATGACGCAAAATAGCGCGGAATTCAAAAATAGTCACGTTTGAAGAGCGAATTTGGGATGACTTGAGATTTAGTTATCATTCGCAAATAATCACTTGGTTAAGTGATTTTTGTGACCTTTTGTTTAAGTAACTCCCCTGACTGTTTAGCAAAACAGTGCTTTATCACTGTTTATCATTATTTATACACGATGGGTGGTTATACGTCGAGCGTAATATGGTAGATCTAATACGTCTTGCGGCAGAGCTCAGTTCGCGAAAATTATTGCGGGTTATTCAGCAAAGCGAATAACTAACTCAGTATGTGTGTAATTAATCAACATATTCGTGCAATGTGACATTTGGATAAAAACATGTTATTTAGCAAAATATTTCATAAAATTTGAAAGCGCTATTTCTTGAAGCGTACATGGCGCTTAATATCATGTTGAAGTGACGTCAACATAAGAACGTTATGATGAGTAAAACATTGTTAGTCATATAAGAATGTTTCGCATGTTTTCAATTTTTTGTATAATTCATGATATTTCCTCAGGCTCAAATAGAGACGAAGTTCAAAGTGATAACCACTGCACGTTCGCAGAAAATTCATGATACCAATAATTTTGATCAAAGAAAGCGCCACAAGTAAAAAGATTTAATCGTACAGAAATTAAGTTTCATCACTGAAAAATTATGTTCGAGTCCTGTAAGACTGTTTTAATTTTTGCTTTCTTCATTCAAAAATAACAATCGGACAGAAGTAAAACTTACGGTTGTATTTTGACGTTTGAGTGTTCAATTTATAGACTCGTCTTTCGATTAGGGAAATCAGTATGAATTACCTTAAATTATTTTAGGGAAGAACCACTATCGTACTGAATAATACTACCTAAATAACAAACCATTTGTTCCTTTATCAAAAGTACAAAACATTACTGAACTTAAAACCGAACTATACCTACATTGCTTCCACAATATGTTAACTAAAGAGTAAAGGCAAAACAAGTGAATGAAGTATTGCCATGCAATACAAAGTCCCCTACTGAAAGGCACGTAATTTTCCTGTTGCATTATAACAGATCTGATATGTGTCAATGTCAGAATAATTTGCATGTTTTACATATTTATAACGTAACACATAAGCACAGATAGTGCTTGACTCCCTTTTCATGCTATCTTTGTTATAATTATTGTTGAATTGATGTTAATAATAGACTTTGGATCATTTGTGGCTGATTTGGGTTCATTATGTGGATGACTGGGTCCCAGCTTCGCACATTATGTCATATTCAAAAGTTAAAGGGAACCAGATATTTGATAGAGCAAGTACTCGTTGTAAAACGTTATGTTTAAATTTGGACCAATCAGAAACAAGTTCTAAAAATAGCACGTCCGCTGGGGTATAAATAGGTAGATGGATGACAGAGAGTTCATTCGGTATCCAGCGGTAGAAGAAGACACATCGAGGATTCAACTAATAATTTATCCCAGTACTTTGATAAGGAGACTATTGCAGTTACCCTGTCAGGGCGGATAAATTATTAAAAAGAAGACTTTGGAAGTTCGTAGACTAAAGAAGAGTTGCAGAATTTCAACCAGGTTTCGAGCTAGGGCCGGCGCATAGGAGTTGTACCTTAAGGGTAGTTGAATGCTATATACGATAGCATTCATAAGCTGAGCATCGGGAAGCTGAGATAGAGACCCAGAGTTTGGTAATCTACTGAGATATTAAGAGAGTTCCAGCTTATAGACGGTTCAGCATTACTGGCGAAGTACAGCCAAGGCATCGGGGATATACCTATATGGTAGTTGAATGCTACATATGATAGCATATAGGCGCTGAGCATCCAGGAGTCAGGACAAACATATAGAGTTGAGAGGACAGAGGCCGAACATCTATGCGATATGACTCGTATGTTGTTGATTGAAAGACATTGTCTAACTTCAACCAAAAGACCAGTCAAGTATAGAGTCTCCAGCCTATAGGAGTTTGAGCTAATCATTTTTAGTTAAAGATTGTTAGTTTGAAACATTTATTGATTTGCCTGATCCCTGAAATTGTCTAGCTCATAATAGAAATCGTTTACGAATCATTGGTACACGAATCATTTAGGCAAGGTAGCCAGAGGAAAATTCTATATATGAGATATTTGGTCTCACCAGCTCTACGTTTTAACAAAGGACATACTATATCGTTTGTCAGCTAGTCTAAGACATAGTCACCTTAGCGATTGGACCCAAACCATTATTCAAGATACTAAAGGCGTAGGCACTTCCCTGGGTCATATAACTCGTATCCTGACAGTCAATGATATAAAGTATTGTACTATATATACAATATGTTATAACACAACAACCGGATTAAAATTTGCATATACAAAAGCCTATATATTTTTTATTTTTTTATAACATATATAAATTTAAAAAGTATTTGCTTTCATTTTTGATAATATTTCATTGAAAAAAATATGAGAAAAAATATTGTAAGAAATCATTATATCTGAGGGAAATAATTCTGAAGAAAATACACCAACATTTTTTTAATTGGGTCGGCAAATGAGCTTTCAAAAACTATTTTATAGACTAGATTGGAGAAGATAAATGTTGACTTTAACCTTCAGGAGTGACCTTGATCTTTGCACTAGCGGTCTGAATATTTCACATGACACATTGTCTTAATATGGTGAACATTTTTGTCAAGTAACATTACTGTCCCTTAATTGATGACAGGTGTATGGACCAGAAAGGAAACTATTGACTTTTGATCTCTGACGGTGAAATGGGGATACAAGGTTGCGGAAGACAAGTTGTTTCATTATCGAAAACATTTGTGCTAAGTAATATCAAAATCCATTCATGGATTACAGTTATTGACCTTTGACCTCCAAGTGTGACCTTGGCCTTTGAGTTAGGGGTCTGAGTGTTGCACATGACACATAGTCCTATCATGCGTTATATTTGTGCTAAGTAATATTTAAATCACTTTCAGGATTGTTGAGTTTCAGAATTCAGACCAGACAGGAAATTAGTCCTTTTGGCCTTCGACTTTCAAGTATGACATTGACCTTTCAGCTAAGGATCAAAGGTTAATTTTGTTTAATATGGCTTTGTGAAACAATGAACATAAGCTCTGTAGAGCTTTTGAGCGACCCTATTTTAAGAACTGTTAAAACCGATTATATCTTACCCAAAGCAAGTTGTTGGTACCCATTTACAGCTGAGTCGAATGAGGCAGTCGTGATAAAGTGCCTTATCAGAGGACACACAGCAATAGAAGAAGCCAGAAATCGAGGGAAAGTCTTTCGAAATAGTCTTAGACCTCTCGACCAATGCGTCTGTGTTTTGCGCATGAAATATTTGTGCCATGCCAACTGATATTTAAATCCTGTTTTGCATGACAAAGTTATAGACCGAATAGGAAAAAACATATTGGCATTTGATCTCCAACTGTGACTTGAATCTTAACCTAGGGTTCTTAGTGCTGCGCATGACATGTCGTTTTATCATGGGGAACATCTACGCCCAGTAATATTGTAATCCCTTCTTTTTTACTGGATCCGCCCATGTATTAACGGGATAAAAATCGTGTGAAAACAAGGCAATTCACGTGCTGTTAATACATGACTTTTATTTTTGAAATGCTTTGTCAGGGATGTATATGTATTTCTGAGCAGATTAACATCTGGTATCTTCGTCTTGATTCTTCCATAATATTCTCTTTTTGTAGCATGCAATCTTTTGCTGTATCAGTTACCCAAACCAAACGCACTACCTCCAAAAATGTAAGTTCTCGCTCCACCCATTGTTTACACCCCTTTTAGAAGTCGGAGTCGATTCATTTTTTGATAACCGTGAATATATAAGAACTGTGTGTAACAAGGCAATGTCTATTTTTATGATTTTAGTTAGTTAAGTATCAGTCGGAATGTTTTTGTCTAATTTTGCGAAGCATTTGGATAAAACATTTGAAAGCTTGTCACTACGTTTCAACTCATCCGTACTCTAAATGTGTTCGTTCGAATGTAAAATTATTTCTTTTGAAATTGTGTTCCTGTTTACCAAATTTTTAAGTGATATGTAAAATATGGGTAATTTAATGTTTGTATAATAACGTCAGATAAAAAATTGGTTAATAACCTTCATTACATGCTTTTGGAAGTATTATTGATTTCTGGCCCCTAGTTATGGATATTTAAAAATATTTACCGTTTCCAAAAACAACAGAATGGTAATTAGTAAATGCACCGGAATCGTTAAGTTATCACATATGAAAATAATGCATTTAGTCGACGTGTAATGTTTTTTATGCAAGAATAGGGGTAATACACGTTTATTTTTGTGTATCTGCAGAAGCCCGCGTGATTGTTTGTGACCGAGACCTAAGGATGATAGATGTAGTTCTTGACCGAACGGGAAAAAAGTGAACATGTTACTTTTAACATGTTAGTTACTGTAACTGATAAACACGTCATAAAACTGTGTGCTTAATCCTTCATAAACAGTAATGCTGGATATGACTCAATAGCGACAACAATAAAATGTCAGACATCAAGTGTTTTGGACACGGTCGTATGTATGATTGACATTTAACTGCTTCAGTTTTAAAAATCGCGAACTACTAGTATGTAGTATGAAAACGATATAAAACAGTTTTTATCATGAATGTTTGTGTTTCAGTATAAATTTTATACTACCCGGTAACTAGATGATGAACTTTTATATTCATGTCAATGACAGACAAACATGGGAAACAATTACAGCAAAATTTGAATAGATTTAACAAAGGAATCAGTTGAGTTCCGATAGTAAACCTCAGTTTAACACGTAAATTTTTTATGTTTCAGCATTGACCATACTGAACCTATATGTAACCTACATGTTTAAAGGTGAGGAATGAAAAACGTGCTGTTTCAATGTTCAATTTACATGCACAAACACTATATGGAATAGTAGTTGAAGTGAAAAATATGTATGTGCTGTATATCAGCCTAGAGTGGCAATGAATTCATGCTAGCAACATCCAATTAAAATTAACAGATACTATTCTTATATTTCAACTGCTTATATGTTACAAATTATGTGAAATAAGATTAACACGACAATATCTTCCCTTCAAGGTTTACGTCTTCCAAATACGTATATCAACATTCTTAGTTTCAATACAGATGCTAAAATACAAATGTACATGTTCATACATAACAACTTCAGTGAACATGTTAAATCAAATCATGTCTGATATTACAGCCCAGTTTAATGTGTTGACCTATATTATGTTTAAGTATTGTATTTTATAAATTGAACTGCGGCTTTCTGTCAGTCCAAAATATGTGCACATCCTGGGATTTGAAGTTTGTTTTCAGCTATCAAATGGATTGCCGAGCTGAATTGTTAAAAAAAACTGCATTGAAAACTAAGACCCATCGGTAAATGTTGTCTAAGTAGTATTTGTTGTCTATGCAAACCCCAGTAAAGAGTGATTTTGTGGTGCAATTGGAAGCATTTTAAATGCATTTTGGACATTGATAACTCACTTTGAATGTGTTGTTTCCTCTTTTTTTCCTCTATTCTAACCTGAGGTGCATATGTTCCTGCATGGCATGCAACTGTCGAAAAGGTATTCAGTTGCTGACAACTGTATTCAGTCAAAACCAAAAGAATTGTGTATTGTGTCTAAGGTATCTGCCGTTATGGACGGAAGCGAGGCGAAATTAAAACTTTCCAATCTTAGCTTTAAGTAATACACTGTTGACATTTCTCAAAGAAGTCATCCAATTTATTAAATGATACATGATAGTATTTCCTTTAAAAAGAATCCCTTAAGGTGATACTGTTTTCACTGATTTTCATACCGATCATATATCAGCGAAAAGTAGACTTTTGGTGTAATAAAACTTCCTTAAAATGTTTACAGCTATATTCAATGTTCCATGAACACGCTTGCTTTGCATTATTAAAATGTAGGAATTCGTATATCGTAAGGGAATAAAAATGACACTTTTGTAATAAAAAAGTATGAAATAATTTGGGCAAAATGTTTGTCAGAAATTGATTACCCAACAAATAAACCGGTTATTTTGCTTTGTTATTTTATGTGCTTTAAAATATTTCCTTATTAACTAGAACAATGTCATAAGACTCCCCGCTCTTACACTTATATTTCGTAGCCTTTTGGAATCAGAGAATCCATGCTGATAATAAGAATTCCACATCACGTACGCCTGTGTTTGGGGCAATAGGGTTGTTGCATTATTTATCGTGAACACACCGAATCAGATATTTTCTTAGTTGTGTTCTATGATGAAAGACGAAGATTTGCAGATGTTATATACTTATGATGTAAGAATGTGCCACTGACTGATGTTAATGTAGCCCTTGTAGATGTGATGGGGTTCGGTAGTAACACAACAACTGCCATAGTTCATAGATTTATTTGACACTACCAGTATGATGCGTAAATTTGCCACAAAATATGTAACAGTAAAATGAGGAACATGTAAAGTTACGATTTAACACATGAAAGCAAAAGGTGGAATAATGGTGATAGTACGAAACCATACGTTTCCCGCTATGAATACAAGTTATTATAAACACTAGTACCAAACAACGGTTAGAATGTAGTATTACAAATAAACCACTTCTATCAATTATAACTACAAGATTGGTATAAAAAGAAATATACTAAAACACATATATGATATAACTGCAGTGTCAATCTGTAACAAAAGTACACAAGGTTGCCCGCAAAATGTCTATGTATAACTGACTTATAAACAGTTATAAAACAAAATAAAACTTTGGGGCATACCTTACAATTCAACACAGATATGAAGTATATGACATGATAACAGTATCAAATATATAGTATATAGAGAATATTACATGAGTATCTTTTAATATTGAATCTATTAAAAAAGTTGAATAACATGGTACAATACGAGGCTCGGCCGAGCATTTTATCAAATTTATTCAACGAGTTTAATAAATTCAGTGTGGAAAGTCATCAAATTTAATGTAATATTCTGTTTATCACATGTTAGCCTTTCCCGTTGAAACATCAAAAATTCTACTTTTGTTGTCTTATATACAAGTCAATTTGATCAACGTCTCCTATAAGTGACGTCGACGTCAAAGCTTTACTACATTAGTGTTTTATCATTTTTATTTAATGGCTTTATTACATTCCACAACGTCAAAACATGTGATAAATAAAAACAACCTATCTTCCAAGGGTTACGCATTTAACACATTTTTTTTCCTTTAAGACATTATTAAAGATCATTTTATTGAAAAGAGATATTTGAGCCTGGATTTAATATTTAGGAAAATGGAGACAACTCCGCGTAGTCTTACTTATCCCGTATTTTTTACCCCTATGGATTGAAAGGGCAAGATAGATTTGTGTAGAGAGTATTATTTGGTCTTAGACTTAGTCTTATTTTTTAAATGGTAAAACTCCTACTGGAGTTTACAAAACTTGTTTGATCTTAATCAGCATGCATTCGTTTTAATAAAGATATAATGCGTACATAGTTTTCTAAAACAATACCTCTAGAAAATTACAACTTGACTTTAATTGTTTGAAATCTGTTTAAGAGTGAACTGAGCATCTTCCCTAAAATTCAATCAAAGCACGCTTCCCACACAATTTCATGGAATATGAAGATAACACCGTGAACAAAATACACTGCCGCATTAACAGCAGATTGATACAAAACAGGAATTTATATAAGTTGCATTGTTATTATTTTGTAATTTCAAAGTTTCCTTTCATAATCACTTTCTGCTACCATAGGTCCGGTAAACCGACAACTGCCTGTTCTCTTAAAGGAGGTGGGCCACTTATGAACTCATCGTCAATTACTTTAGGAGGTCCAACAACAGCAACGTAGCCTAAGTAAGGTTGGCCGTAAAGTACCGGAATAACATCGAATGGCGGTGGCCCCGGCCCTGTGGCCGAGGAGGGGAAGAACGCGTTGTGTAAAATATTTACTAAAGATTCCCCACCGAAAGCTGCAAGAAACCCACCTCCTATTCCTCCAGCTATTGCTCCTATAAGTATACCCACAGGTCCTCCGCATGCTCCAACAGCTGCCCCTAACTCTGCACCTGCGTAACAACCAGCAGTCCCAAATCCCAAAGAAACAGCTGTTTTGACTGCCTCTAGGGTTGGGTTAGCTGCTTCGCAGATAACGTATATAGATATTCCTATCGTAATTAATATCAGCGCAATACCAGCCCGACCTAACCATTTGCTGAGGGCGTTTATCTTTGGGTTTGTCCTTCCAGATGCTTCAACAATGCCTTCCATAACCTTTTGTTGCTCCAATACTTCGAGACTTGCATAACAAGCAGGTTCCGTTCCAGTTGTTTTAAAAAGTTTGGCGGTATATTTCTGTACAAGTTTCGGGAAAGTCAATCCTTCATCCTTTAGCATTTTAGAAAATGCTGAAGCTGCTTTACTAACATTTTGCCTTGTTTGGTCCAAGTAAAGATTGCGAAGCTTACCACATTTCTCCGCTGCTATTTCCCAGATCTTAAGTGCGCGTGAAGGATTAGCAATAGCGTTAGTTATAGCTTCTTGTAGTATCTCCTGGGCCGCTTTCTTAGTCAGGTCAATATATTCTTTCCTCAGTTGGGCATTTCTGATTTCCGTATTAGAAAACTTTATAGCAATTCCTTGAAGCTCTCGCAAATTAGCATCTACAACTCTTTGATGTTTTTTAATATTTTCAGAGGACATCGTTATTTTGATTCATAAAAGACTAAAAATTAACATGTAAATTTGGTTAAGCAGTGCTCATATGCATTCATTTTATAAATTTGCTGCATCATCAACGTCCTGCCATAATGTTCCATACTTTACTCTTCGCAGTTTTGGCTTTCCATATTCGTTTTTTCGGACAACAACGCTAATGTCAGACGGTAGATTTATGCTTTCGTACGGACTTAATTTTTCAGGACACTCTGGATCAAATACGGATATTGTAACAGTTCCCTTGCTTGTAGGCACGTTCCTAGTTTTTCCAGGATAAACATGAATTAGATCGCTTCGCCCGCACGGATTAGGATGAGTGACAGTGACTTTTACTACAACATCAAGACCGTTGCTTACGTGAGTGTTATGTTGGTTGCCCATATCTGTTACATGAAACAAAATATATTTGTATTAAAAAAGATTAATTTCATCATGCAAGGCAAACATTGTTATGTTAAGCAAGATAGAATTTTGATAAGGTGTTCCTTTGCCAGTTTTCATGTGTATTGAAGAGATATACTTTTTTTCAAGGTCAAAATTTGTACCAAATGCTACTAATGATATTTCCCTTCAAGCACAAAATTGTAATACAGTGTGGATAAAATTGCTTATTCATACAGAACTCGCCTTTTAATGTAGTGCTACTCTTTTGTTCTGCGTAGAAATGGTCCTAAATAATGTGGACCTTTAACTAACGAATCTGTGTTGTTATAAATTGGTTCACTTAAGTGAGAGATGTTGCATATTTCATCACCTATCATGAACAGACAAAATAATAGCAGTCTATTAGTAGGATTTAGTAATGGATACATATAAATTACCATGTACAAACTTGAGAATGATATACTGTAGAATCTGGTAAATAAGCGCATATTCGAATATAAGCGCATAGCAAAAGTAAGCGCAATACGGCCTTACCGTTATTCCGTGGGATAATAAGCGTATGTCAGGCCCTTACCATAATTTTGTCTCGAAAGTAGGCGCATATCCGATTACTGGTAAACAAATAACAGATGCAGCACAAAGACGTAATTAACGGTATTATACCGTAATAATTGTTTATCATAAATACAGACGACAAGTGTTTTTACCTGTTGAATAGCCGATAGGTGTTAAAAGATTTTAACGTCTATTGTCTCATAAAACGATAATTGTTTACGATAATCATGCTTTTGGAATAGAAAATTGTTTCAGTAAATGAAGTTTGAATAACAGATAAGTTGTTTGTTTGCCATTCTTTTGTAAATCTGTGAAAAGAATATAGATAAAACGCTACAATCTTAGTGTTGAACAATTATTGAATGGTCCAAGAGATTGAACATTATATGCAAATTATGTATTCATTATGATTTCATTGTGTCTTAATAATGTATGCAATAAAAGGACCATGTTGATACTACATAATGTAACGTAGATTATTATATATGTTTTGTTTGTTTAGATGTTTCCTAACATTCTTTTTTTCTTCTGTAATTTATACGTTTGTTTATTGTATGCATACACTTTTACTTTTTTGAACTGTATATGTATAAATGTATTTGTATCAATTGTTAATATGCCATGTTCCTATTATATTTGTTAATGGCCAAAGGTATGTGTAATGCCGAATTTGCCGAATAAACCTTGAAACTTGAACCTTGACCATGTTTTACCTTCGTTTTCTCAACCAAGGTAAGCACTGTCAATAGTCTTAATATATCAAAAAATAGGCGCACACGGCTTGTCTATAAGCGCATATCAAATATAAGCGCATAGTTTTGGCTCAAGTATAAGCGCATATCAAAAACAGGCGCATAAAAGTGTCACTAAAATTATTATAAGCGTATACGCTTATTTACCAGATTTTACAGTACTGTGTCGATCCGGCGCGTTAATCATCATTGGTGTTCAAGTTAAAAATCCAAACCCGTTTAGATCCTTTTTTCAAAGCATCAAACTGCAAAGTGAAATGCCATTAATTTTGCTGTAAACATTATCGCCAGAAACATGCCATCATATTAAAGTAAGATCAATTCTGATAACTTACCAGAAGTCAAAATCAGAGCTCATTATTCCATATAGTTTGATCATGTCACTACTATTTTATTTCTGACACTTCTATAGTGCGTTTTATATAACCTGGCAGGGCGGAGTTAATCTCTGGCTTATGCAAATAATGGTAGTCTCAAAAAACGAGAAAAATAGGTAGAGCTACGATGGTTACAGTGTAAGGTATATTGTCAGTGAATAAGAAATTAGGTTGCCAAATATACTACATATCCTGCACAATAATGAAGTGGGCCGTCGCGATACCACGCCCAGCCAAGTCGATTAAAATAGACTATATCAATTTTTTGTTGAATCTGTTTACAATTTGCGCTGTATTTATTTAAACCAGTATCAGATTAAAGGACAAAGTTCGCTTAAGCCTTATATGGCCTATACAATTTGGAAAATTTCCAAATTGGTTATAATTACAACAAATATACATTGTTTGCTACCAGAATGTTTATCTACTATAATGAATTTAGTTTTTTGTAAACAATTTTATTATTTTGTTCAAAACATGCCACTGAATATTGCTGAAATCGCAGATTTTTTAGAAAATGAACATTTTTTTGCCATATTTAGGTCACATGGGCATGTTTTCAGTACTGAGCACAGTCGAGGACCACAAAATAATTTTGACCATAGGTCCAGCTTCTTTCACAGAATTTATGGTCATTTTTTAATTATGGTCGACAGCTGTGCTCATATGAAAATTTCAGAATTGTTTAAAAATTTGTAATAATGTTGGTGGATATAAAGGAGACACAACTGTTTGCTAAGCTTTAATCTATAGGAATGAATATTCTATGTACAACAAACATACAAGTAAGAGAGTGGTCAGTGGGCGGTGCTTATCAGTAGACCTGATAGCTGTGATTCGCCAGTGGACTAGCCTATAATGTAACATCTCCCTTCTTCTTAAAAAAATGAAACACATCAAACAGTTAATTAGCTCCAGCAACTGTCAGTTCGAAGCAATAAAAGTCTCATGAAAGCTCAGCCTTCTGCTAGAGATTGATTAATGTATTCCAGGTAGACTATCAAGTTACAGTTCTGTTCCATTGAGTGTTTATCACTTCACGGCTCATTTACAATCAAAGATCTCTGTCTGTTTCGCAGCTGTAAGATCATCACTCTAATGATATAGCTCTAAGTAATCAACTATATTTCACTTACTTATCTTGAGCATCATTCATTATATCACCAATATATACATATACACATACATTGCGAGCTATTTCATCACCTTATAACTGTAAATATTAATTATCATATTGATCAAAAAGACAACCTTTGAGGTGGTTTAATACTACGATCTGATCTTGTTCATTAAGTGGCTGGACTGGCCTGGGGCGGATCAGTTACTGTTGTTTGTGGGGATTGTGTTTTTTGCGGAGATTGCTGTGTAGATTGTTCCAGCGAGGGTGGGGTAGAATATTGAGCTTGAGGCATGTTAGACTCAATATGTTTGGAACTCTCTGTAGAATTATTTGTGTTGTTTGTAAAGGGAAAGGTGCTGTGCTTAGTTCATGATCTGTGAATGGCTGTTCGTTTGACTTCCAAAGATGCTGCCTATTTCTTCTGTAGCTGCCACCATTTTCAGTTGTGACAATATATGACCTATCATGTACTTTTTTCTCAACTATAGCAGGTAGCCATTGTTTTCCTTGTTGGAGCCTTACACCTTCTCCAATTTCTAATGGTTTGAGCTTGTTTGTGGACATATCATAGTAACCCTTTGAGATTTGTTTTGATCTCTGTAGGTTGCCTTTGATCATTGTTGGTCAGGCATATTGGGATTTAGTTTCTCAGAAATTACAGGAAGTGTTGACCTGAGCTGTCTGCTCATTAATAACTGAGCTGGCGATTTACCACATGCCAGTGGGTAATTGCGGTACTCTAAAACTGAAAGATATGGGTCCTTTCCAGCTTGTTTTGCTTTTGTAAAGAGTGCCTTGATTGTTTTCACAGTGATTTCTGCTAATCCATTTCCTGACTGGTGACCTGGGGAGGAAGTGACATGAGAAAATCGTATGCGTGTGAAAACTCTTTGAACTCTGAACTATCGTAACAAGGCCCATTATCTGAGTATAACACTTCCGGAATACCATGGCGGCTAAAATAATTTTTGAGTTTATCAATCACAGATTTTGACCTTGTACTAGAAAGCTGACTGACCTCGAAATACCTACTGTATGCATCGACTAGCAGTATGTAATCGTTGTTGTTCCAGTAAAATAAATCTGTAGAGCAAACTTGCCATGGCCTGTCGGGAATTTCTGTGGGTTGCAGAGGTTCTTTAGTGTTTGAACACCTGTGTTGTATACATATTGGGCAGCTTAGTACTTTTGCTGTTATGTTTTTGTACATACTAGGCCAGAAAAGTATTTCTTTGGCACGCTGTGTACATTTGTCTACACCTAAGTGTGAGTCATGAATTTTTTCAAGCATCATTGGCCTTAATTGTTTTGGAATCAAGATTTTTGATCTTTTCAAGATGATGCCATCAATCACAGATTGTTCGTCTCTTTAATTCCAAAACTCTAATACCTGACTGGGGCAATTGGCTCTGTCATTTGGCCAACCATCTAAAATGACCTTGGACAGATGTTGCATTTGTGAATCTGATTGAGTTGCTGACCTGATTAATTGCATTTTACTGTCACTCACAGGTAAGTTGGACATGACTGTGTGTACATGATACTCTAAGTCATCTGCAATTTCTGGATATTTATCAGGTAAAAATTTGCGAGATAAAGTATCTGCCAGGGGGATGTTTTTCCCGGCACGAATACCAGATCTATATCATATTGCTGCAGCTGTAACAGCATGCGCTGTAGGCGAGGAGGTGCAGAGTGCAAGTCTTTCTTCCAGATAGCAAGGAGTGGCTTGTGGTCTGTTTGGCATGTGATACGTCTACCGTATGTATATTGGTGAAAGCGCTTACAGCCAAATAGTATAGCATATAGCTCTTTTGTGATCTGCGCATAATTGACCTCTGTGGGTGTTAATGCTTTTGATGCAAATGAAATTGGTTTGTCATTTTGCATGAGAACTGCAGCAAGGCCATATTTGGAAGCGTCGACTTGCAGGGTAACCTTTTGTTTTGGGTCAAAGTATGCGAGGATAGGACCTGGGCTTTGCGTAATGAGCTGTTTGACCTTTTGAAATGCATCTTCATGGGGTGTATCCCATCTGAATTCAACATCTTTAGACAAAAGTTGTCTTAAATGGGTAGTTATTTCTGATAGGTTAGGTGCAAATCTTTACAGATATGTTACCATCCAAAATACTGTTTGAAGTTCTGACTTTGTTGTGGGTGAAGGCATCTGTTCAATAGCTTTAACTTTGGATGGGTCCATTTTTAAACCTTTAGATGTGAGAAGGTGACCGGAAAAGGGTATTTCACTTTTCCCTATCTCTGTCTTATCTGGGTTTAGTTTGATGCCCTTTTCTCGACATCTTTGCATGAACATGTGGAGAGTTGTGTTGTGTTCAGTGTGGTCTTTACCACAATATCGTCAACAATTGTCGTTACACCTGGCAGATTTTCAAGGCACTGATCCATTTTTGATTGAAACAAATCATTTGCACATGAAACTCCAAAGGGTAACCGTAGAAAACGATATCTTTAAAAATGGCGTGTTAAAGCATGTAAGGTGTGAAGACTCCTCTGTAAGTTTTATGGACCAGTAACCACTACGAGCGTCAAATTTTGAAAACACTGTAGCATGTGACAATTCAGGAAGTATGTCATCAAGAGTCTTGTTTGGGTAGTGTGGTCTCTTAATGGCATTGTTCAGGTCTTTCGGGTCTAAGCAGATTCTTAGAGATCCATTAGATTTTTCAACAGTGACAAGACTGTTGACCCATGCAGTTGGCTCTATGACCTTAGCGATTATCTCCTGGGATTCCATATGGTCGAGCTCTGTCTTGAGCTTTTCCTTAATTGCTATGGGCACTTTTCGTGGAGGATGTATAACTGGAGTTGCATCCTCGCGTAAATGTATTTGATATTCACCAGGTAGTTGCCCTATACCTTGAAATATATCAAGGTATTGACCTAGTACAGACTCTTTTGTTGGATGTGAGTCTGAGCCCACAGCTAGGACCAACTTCATGACATTAAGTTTTAAACATGTTTGTAAACCTATTATGGGTTGTGACCTGGTATCTGCTATATAGAACTCCTCATAAAATGTTTGCCCATTGTATTTTAATGGCAATTTGATGATACCATCTACCTTTAACGGCTTTCCGTCATAGCCTGTTTAACGCTTCTGATTAGGCGTTAGTGGGCCTGCAATCTTAAGAGATGCATAAACAGACCTTGGAAGGCAGTTTACCTATGCACCGCTATCAATTTTCATGGAAATTTGTGTTGAACCAATTGTGATTGTGGCAAATGCTTGATTTGCGAAATGATCATGCTCAACTGTATTGACATAGAATTCATCATCATGGGAAGGGGTGTCAAGGGAGGAATATTCAAGATCAGATGTAGTATCAAAATGTGTTACCTCATTGATTTTGTTGTTGTCAAGCTTTCTCCTTCTGCATACTTTGGCAAAATGATTGGGTTTTGTACAATAATCACAAAATTTCCCTTTAGCGGGACACATGTCATTATATCCATGCTTTGAATTCCCACAATTATCACAGAAATTGCTAGTCCTATGTGTATCATATTGTCCACCTTGTTGTTTCCCTTGAAATGGTCTCTGTTGGCGATCTTGGGGGTTTCTGGAATAAGTCTGTTGCATTGTACTCCGTGTTTTCTTCTGCGCTGCCCTGTACATTGGGTTTCGTCTGACTGCATTCACTGACTGTGATTGACAATTAATGTCCTTGACCTGAGTTTGACTCAACTCATAAGTCCGTGCTATATCCATGCACTTTTCAAGTGTCAGTCCCGATCCTTCGCTTATGAGTTTTTCTCGTATCTTGTGCGAGCGTATTTCAAACACTATGTGATCTCTGATCACTTCGTCAATGATTGTGTCTGGATAGCCACAGTCCTTAATAAGGATTTTCAGTTCTGTTACAAATTGTTCAAAGACTTCTCCTTCTTGCTGAATTCGCGATTTAAATTTGTATAAGCTGTATATGTGGTTTGACTTTGGTGCACAGTCCATCATAATATGTTTGCAATAACTTCTTTGCTTCTGCGTCAATGTTCCATGTTGAGAATATCTGCTGTCCTTTTTCCCCTACCCACAGCATTAGATAATTGCATTTTGATTCCTCGGTTTTCTTTTCTAGGGGTCCACCAAACATAAATTCGGCATGCTCTTTAAAACGCTTAAATGCATTTGGCAAATCATTTGATTCCCAATCCATCCTGGGATTGCTTTGTGTTTCCATCTTAACAATGGGTTTTCTTTTTTTATACAAAACAATAGTCCGCAGAATATTTAATTGTTTAATCCGTCAGTAATAATTAGCACAGAATTGAGTCACTTTACTTCTGACACCATGTAATAATGTTGGTGGATATAAAGGAGACACAACTGTTTTCTAAGCTTTAATCTATAGGAATGAATATTCTATGTACAATAAACATACAAGTAAGAGAGTGGTCAGTGGGCGGTGCTTATCAGTAGACCTGATAGCTGTGATTCGCCAGTGGACTAGCCTATAATGTAACAAAGAACTGAACATTTCCCATGCCCTTAATGTTAAAAGTATTTTCATTCATGTTATAAATTTTCTTTGATAATGAGTGAATTGTAAAAAAATTCATGCAGTTTGATAAAACAATATTTATTGATGAAAGAAAACTTGTTCTTCACTCTATTTTTAGACTTTCAGTTTTTAGGCCATTTTTGGGCAAAAGTGAACCTTCTCCTTTCATTTCTTTTGATACATTATATTGTTTTCAGTGAAGCATAACAAGTAGACGAAGAGACTTTTATCTCAGCTACACATCCGCACTGCGTGTTGATTTACCCGTGAACAGCTATATATCATTGATCTGTACTTGTGTGACTATGAACATGAGTAATTATTTCTTGACTGAAGAGGCTCTTATCTCAGCTACACATCCGCACTGCGTGTTGATCAACCCATTTTTTTTTTATAATATTTGAATTACGATTTTTATTTAGTAATTTTTTTTTCAATCTACACAATTTTGTAACGTTTACTTTTCGGCACAAGATAAGCTAGTTTCGGTATGTCAGGCTTATAAATTAAATTTTTCATACCTTTTGTAATTTATTTCGAAAGAGAAATCTAAAATGTTTCGTTTGTATCAGCTGTAAGATTTGCATTGAAATTTTGTAACATGATAATTGTAAAGTACTCTTTGTCATAAACATATGTCAAACATTTCGTTGTTAATTATGGAACGCCGATACTGCATTGCATTGTGATGTATAAATGTATATATTGGCAAGTATAGTACCGTACATTTGATATTTATTGTAATTTGAAATTATTGTGTGCCAGTCTATAGCATATACATACAATGTCCGTTTTGTTGAATGAAAATTGATATCATTTTCATGCTAGCTTTAAGTTGCATTGCATTTCGTTAATGTAGAACTAAATAAGTTAGAAATGGAAAAGGAGAATTTAATGTTAGCCAGGATTCCTAGAATTTAGAAACAAAGGAGGAAACAGAAAGTAGGAAATTGGAAACAGAGTATAAGTTTAAGAGAGACTTAGAAACGATGAGTAAGAAAAACGTAAAGGTTAAGATGTCTCCCTTTGATCAGAAAATTGATTCCATGGATGCGCACTTGAATATGTACGAAACGTACGCTGTTCCGCAGGAATGGGACAAAGAGGTTTGATCACTAAACTTACCGTTCCTTCTGAAAGTTACAGCAAGAGAGGTTTTTGATAGACTTTCGTTAGAAGACCGGAAGGACTATAATAAACTTAAAGCCACTTTGTTACGCCAGTTCTAATTCACTGACGATGGCTATAAGAAAAAGTTTAGAACTGAAAGGCCCCGTGATAATGAGACATTTGTGATGTTTTTAGCTAGAATAAGTAGGTATTTAGACGGTTGGCTTAGGTTGATAGGTTGGTTCATAGATTATTGTCATTAAGGCAGTTAACTACAACACCTATCACCCTATGTGTTACGGTTTAGTAGAGAAGTTTTACGGTAGTTTGAAGCAAATGTTGAAGGGTATGTGTAGTGAAAGACCTAGAGATTGGGATAGATACTTGAATGCTATGTTGTTTGCTTACCGTGAAGTTCCGCTAGAAAGTTTGGGATTTTTTTCCTTTAAGTTACTTTACCACAGAACATTCCGTGGACCGATAACTGTTCTAAGAGAGTTTATGGCTGGAAAGACGGAGAATGATGAGGTGAAAACCACTTACCAGTATGTTATGGATTTGCAAGAAAAGTTGGAGGATACGAGTGAGATAGCTCAGCAACAGCTAGCGAAAGGTTGTGCTAGATACAAGAAGTTTTACAATAGGAAGGCTAGAGATAGGAGGTTTAAGGCAGGTAGTAAGGTACTTGTCTTGTTACCTACAAAACATAATAAGTTGTTGTTACATTGGAAATGTTCTTACGAAGTAGTAGAGGTAGTTAATAGACTAGATTACAGGATAGATGTAGACGGAAAGTTGAAAACTTTTCACGCAAACATGCTGAAACAGTACTGTGAAAGGAAGGATGATAGTAAGTCTATACAAGATAAGGGTATATTAAGTAAGGTTGGGGCAGCTATTGTAGAGGAGGAACAGAGAGGTTATGATAGATAAGATCCAAATGAAAGTAGTGAAGCGTTGTAGAGTAGAGTAGAAAAGGATATAGTTTATGGCCTATAAAGAATGAAACAGAAACGTACAAAGATTTAGAGATAAATCCAGAGTTACCGGTAGAATGTAAGCAGGAAATAGTAGATTTGTTAGAAAATTTCTCAGATGTACTGACAGATATTCCTGGTAATACCAACTTAGTTGAACATGACATTCAGTTGTCAACTGCAGATCCGATAAGAGTAAAGTAAAATGTTTGAGTTTGGAGTAATCGAACCATCAAATGCTCTTTTTTCCTCCCCAATTGTCCTCATTAGGAAAAACGATATCAGTATTAGGTTCTGTATTGATTTTCGCCAGGTCAACAAACTGACGATTTTCAATGCTGAACCTATGCAAAACATGGAGGAGATGTTTTCAAAACTATCTAAGTATAGATATTTTTCTAAACTAGACTTGAGCAAATGTTACTTGCAGGTTCCTTTGTCTGAAAAGGCAAAACCCATGACTGCTTTTGAAACCCCGAAAGGTTTGTTTCAATCCCGTAAGATGCCATTTTGATTAGTTAACCACACCCGTTAACCGGTTCCGAGCAAAACAGTTCGTGGCGGACTGTCTGTCCACCGATATTTTTGCCGGTATCTGCATTTGGGTAAGTATTCTCCATCCAAGAATTGGGTGATGCAAAATATGTAAAAAGATTTTTATTTTTGTAAAAAGTAGCATGAACGTAGAACCTGCCGTGTGATTCCCGTTTAAAAGTAACCTATATTTTGTGAGTTATGACGAGTTAAAAGTGTGATTTTGTTTATTAACGTCAACCTTTAAAAAATGTTTGCCCTGTATATTGTCCAATTTTTAAGGGACAAAACGCAATATTCAACGAGTTATAGACATTCAAACATGACATGGTCGAAAAAAGTGTGGCGGCATTGCACAGCTCAAAATTATTTGTGTGGTGGGCAAGAACAGTCCTGTGTCTTTTTTATTTTACTTTAATAAATGGTCTAAATGGTACGTGTTTTAGAAATGGACGCAATGAAAGCAATAACTTAATCAATAAGGAGATCAATAAGTTTCTTTGTTGAATAACTTTTGTTTGTTTGTTTTGGGTTTAACGCCGTTTTTCAACAGTATTTCAGTCATATAACGGCGGGCAGTTAACCTAACCAGTGTTCCTGGAATCTGTACCAGTACAAACCTGTTCTCCGCAAGTAACTGCCAACTTCCCCACATGAATTATCAGAGGTGGAGGACTAATGATTTCAGACACAATGTCGTTTATCAAATAGTCACGGAGAACATACGCCCCGCCCGAGGATCGAACTCGCGACCCCGCGATCCGTAGACCAACGCTCTTACCTACTGAGCTAAGCGGGCGGGCTTTGTTGAATAACTAGTAGGAACTCTATAACATAGCATATTGATCCAATAAGTGAATAAAATTGGGAAAATTTGGTAGCTGATTGGATATTAAGACTTGTTAAATTACAAGACTCCTTATATAGATAACCAGTCCATATTTCGAAGAAAGGTCACTAGCTTAGATCAACAGGGAAAGCTATACATCATAAGGTCGTGAGTGTGAGTTTGAGTACCTGGAAGAAATTTATGTTCTCTGTAACTATTTGAAAAAACAGAATGTTCTAAAATCGGACTCATGGGGAGAGGTGGCAGTATTGTTTTGTGCCGAACAGGGTAGTACCGATATAAAACACAGTATCACCATACGTTAGGTTCGTCGTTGAATAACTGAAATACTGTCAAGAAATGACGCTACTTTCGGAACCAACAAATAAACGGACAAGTGTTCCGTATTCACCAAAACTTGAAAATCTATGTCTGATGTCTGTTATAAACTATTTATGGAATGGTTGCATTCAGGCCTCGGAAAAATAGTAATGATTATCAACTAACAAGCCCGAGTTATTAAGTAAATGTATGATATTGATCGGCATGGCAATTTCATGAAAATCCAAAAATATGTTATTTTTACAAAATACATGTGCTGGTTAAATAGTGCCCTATGAACGGGCGATGTGTATTTAATATTCATTATACGCGTATTTTTCATCACTATATGCATAAGAATTGCATCATATCATCTCTGCTGTATTTTCTGAACATTGCTGAGCTAGTACCACTTCTTTTTTGTCAGATTACAATGAGTAACGAGCTTGATATCACTATCTAGACCATTTATTAAAGTAAATTTAAAAAAACACAGGACTGTTCTTGCTCGCCACACAAATAATTTTGAGTTGTGCAATGCCGCCACACTTTTTTTCGACCAGGTCATGTTTAAATGTCTATAACTCGTTGAATATTGCGTTTTGTCGCTTAAAATTGGACAATATACAGAGCAAACATTATTTTAAAGGTTGACGTTATTACAATACACCTAAGTTGAAAACTGAATTAAATATACATTTAAATACATATAAATTAAATTACATCTTTTCAACAAAATCACACTTTTAACTCGTGATAACTGACTAAATGCGGGTTACTTTTAAACGGGAATAACATGGCAGGTTCTTCTTTCATGCTACGTTTTACAGAAATAAAAACCTTAAACATATTTAGCACCAACCAATTCTTGGACGGAGAATACATACCCAATGCAGATACCGGCAAAAGCATCGGTGAACTGAACTTGTCCGCCACGAACTGTTTTGCTCGAACCGGTTACCGGGTGTGTTAACGCAACTGCAACGTTTTGCAGACTGATCCGGAAGGTTTTGAAGGGCCTTGGGTACTCAGATAATTTCATTGATGCTATCCTGGTGTATACAATCTCAAGGCCAGACCATGTAGTAGCACTTACTGAGTTGTTGACCAGACTAAGAGAGGCTTACCGACCCCATTTTGCCCCTTACCATTTCTTTCTCCATTATCAATATTTAGCTTAATTTAATATGTACTTGTTGGATGTTTGAAGCAACCCGTTTGAAATATTTTTCCATTACACTAGAGTTATGTTTAAATTGACAGTTCTCCGTTTGAATTAAAGCACAAAACAATTCCGGAGGTATTAGAACACTACTCAGAGACAAAGGGAGACGTCGAAGCTATTATTTTTGTGTCAACGGACGGAAGTCGTGATGTTGTCACTTGGTCGGACCTTTACCACAAGTCTTGCAAAGTAGCAAAATCTCTCATTAATTTGGGGATTCGGAAACAGGAAATTGTTGCTATAAATTTGCGTTGCTGTCCAGCATGGTTGTTTGCTACATACGGAGCAATGATTGCTGGAGCAATCCCTGTCAGTATAACATTTACGTACACAGATGGAAGCGACCTCATCGCAATGATGGAAAAGCTAAAGAAATGCTCACTGCTAGTTCTAGATCCTGGATTAGAAAGCATTAACTGGAACATTCTCCGTACGCTTCTTGACGAATATAAAGCGGACAGTAAAGTTCGAAGTAAGAAAATGCCTTACTTAAGACATTTATTAGGTGTTGCGTTCGACAGAGAGTCAGATGATTCCAGTGTAAAGGACTTCAGAGACCTTCTATTCGAAGACCATCCCGACATAGAACTACCCTACATAGACTCTAACGAATTTGCCATGCTATTTCAGACGTCAGGAAGTACAGGGGTACCAAAGCTCGTAGCGCACGTGCATCTTGTTGCAATGAATTTAGCAGAATCACATACATTCGACTTGATATATGACAAGTACATCCTGTTCAACGACCGACCATTTACCTGGGGCGGAGGATATACATTATCTCTTTAGACCGGTCAAACAAGGGTGACGATTTCCGACTTTTGTGAACCGCCGAAAGATAGGATTTCATACATGATTGAAGTTACAGAAAGAGAAAGATGTTCCATGATATTTGCTCTAACCCCTTTGATGCGCGAGCTTATAAAAAGACAGGTATAATAACAAATTAAGGAGATACAATGTTGCTGATTTCATTTCACTGAATTAGGGTCAATGATCGTAAGTAGTTATATATATGGGGGTGCGAGAACACTTTTGACCCAACTTAATTTTAACCCTTGACCTAAACCGACCAATGCTGACCAATTTCAACAAATTTAAAACAAATTTTAACAAATTATTGTTAAAACCTATAGTAAAATATGATTAAAGATAATTTTAAACACTTCCACCAAATATTTGCCAAAATCCTGCCAAGTGGCAGCAATGTGGCAGACGCTGCCAACTTGACAAACTTTTGGCAGAACGTTGGCAAACACAAATTCAACCAATCAAAAGCCTGCCATTTTTCTGCCAAGTGGCAACAAATGTGACAATGTCTGCCAACTTGGCAAACTTTTGGCAAACTTTTGGCAGATTATTTTTATTGATAAAATGTAATGTGTTTGTTCTTATTTTGAATAATAACTACATTATTAGTCTTTAAATAATTTTAAATACATTTGATATAGATGAGTTTACAGAATAAAATA
Source organism: Mercenaria mercenaria (assembly GCF_021730395.1). Taxonomy (NCBI): domain Eukaryota; kingdom Metazoa; phylum Mollusca; class Bivalvia; order Venerida; family Veneridae; genus Mercenaria; species Mercenaria mercenaria. The sequence goes on along the minus strand of NC_069377.1, from coordinate 2,382,036 downwards.
TATTGTTTGAAAGAAAGAAAATTTACTGATAATATAAATCCTCATTATGTTACAACAAAAAACGGGAGAAAAATGATAAGGGCTACTTGTTCATCTTGTGGAAAAATGAAATCAAAGTTTGTTAAAAGTACAGGGGGCAATTTAGATATTCACAAAGCAATGTTACCTTTATTACCTAAGAAAGGTTTAACACTTCCAGGATATAATTATTGTGGGCCAGGAAATCCCCTAGATAATGGACCCCCTGTCAATGAACTGGATGCAGTATGTATGGACCATGATTTTTGCTATGACTCAAGACTAAGTAAAAGTGAATGTGACAAAAAAATGCTTTCCAATTTAAATAAAACTAAATCAAAAACATTTGGAGAAAAGATTGCAAAACATTTAGTTGTAAAACCTATAATTAAAACAAAATACACACTTGGTCTTGGACAAAAACAAAAATCAAAAAACGGGAAAAGGGGGTAGAGTATACCCCCAAAATAAATTGGAGCGATGAATTAGCAGAAGAATTACACAAACCAATTAAAAGAAAATTTAGGAAACGGAGAGTGATAGTTAATGATATTGATGATACTTGGTCAGCTGATTTAGTTGACATGCAAGCTTTTTCAAAATATAATAAAGGAGTAAAGTACTTGTTAACCGTTATTGATATATTTAGTAAATATGCTTGGGTTATTCCATTAAAGAATAAAACTGGAGAATCTGTTACTGAAGCATTTGAAAAAATAATTTCTGAAGATAGAATTCAGGGACAAAAGTCCCCGAAGACTGCAAGGATTCCACAAAATTTATGGGTAGATGAAGGAAAAGAATTTTATAATAAAAAGTTTGAATCATTTTTGAATAAAAATAAAATTAATATGTATCATACATTTAATGAAGGAAAGGCTGTAGTAATAGAAAGATTTAATAGAAGTTTAAAAAGAATAATGTGGAAATATTTTACAGCAAATAATACTTATACATATTTTTGATAATTTTCAGGATATGGTCGATAAATATAACAAAACAAAACATTCTAGTATAAAATGACACCAACCGAAGCCAGTAAAAACTTAAATAAAGGTACTGTTTACTTTAATTTATATGGTGATTTAAAGATATCAAAGAGCAAAGCAAAATTTAAAATTGGTGATCGAGTTCGTTTAAGCAAACTTAAAAGACATTTTGAAAAAGGATATACACCAAATTGGACAGAGGAAATATTTATAATTTATAAAATTATAATACAAATCCCAGAACATACACTATTAAGATTTAAATAATGAAATAGTTCAAGGTTCATTTTATGAACAAGAACTTTTACCTACTACACAAGAAGTTTTTAGAATAGAAAAAGTTATTAGACGAGACTATAAGAAAAAACAAGCTTTAGTAAAATGGAAAGGTTATAGTGAAAAATTTAATAGTTGGGTACCATTTAGCGATCTTGAACAAATTTAATTTAGAAATAAAAAGTTTAATTATATAAATGAGCAATAAAAATCTAATTTCTAATAATAATGGAATAGAAACAATAGATCAATTAATTATTCACTTAACTAAACTAGCTGCTGCTTACAGAAAAAGTTATAAATTATGTGGGAGAGTAAATACTGGATTATATATTACAGCAGGTATTTTTGGTTGTTCAGCTGCATTAGTACTTGTTCCAGCTATTCCTATATTTGTAGCAGTTGCTGGCGCTGTTCCATCAGTAATTACCATATTTACTAACAGACTAAAACTTGACGACAAGAAATTTATTTTAAAATCATATCATCATAAAATAAAACAACTTATAACAAAAGCACGGATTGGAAAAGTAAATAAAGAAGATCCAAATAAAGTTATTCAGGATATTTTTACAATACTATTAGAAATGCAGAAAGAAAAAAAATATTCAACACCTCTTGAAATGCATATGAAGGAATTTAAACTTAACGGATATAAAAGTAAAAAAGAAGAAGAGCTGTATTAAATTTTACGTGTGTTTTTTAAAGATTTTTTTCTATAAGTATATTATATATAGATGGTTAATAGAAAGGTAGATAGAATGATTATGCCAAAATTATCTAGCACTTTAGGAGAAATAATGAATCCAGATGAAAATTCATATAAAAAAGTTCTTAAAAGAAGAAATGTTATTAAATATCGGTTAAATCAAATAGTTAGCGATGAATATAAAAATCATGTTATTGATAAATTACAAAATGTTATAGATCCTTATCTTCGTAAAAGAACTTTATTTGAATGGGACTGTGGTTGTCTATTAACTGAAGAAGAAAATGCTGAAAGATTATGTGATTGTCCCAGACCAAATAATATTCGAAACAATCCTAAAAAAGTTATTGCAACCGATTGTGACACTAATGAAGAAAAAACATATAAAAGCACTTATGCAGCATCCAAAGACCTTAATATTAATTCAGGGTTAATAACAATGTGCTGCAAAGGAAAAAACCAAGTTAAAAGTGGAATATCAAAAACCAGCGGAAAAAGATATAAATTTAAATATTTTAATTCATCTTAAAGATAATTTAAACTTTATTTATTTTATTATTTTTTTAATTATTTTTTCCTTAGTGATTTTTTTTTCTAAATATAATATATAGATGGAAATCGAGAGATCTACAAAACAATATTATAAGAAATTTGAAATTAAAATTACATATAGACAAGATCCAAAAAATCAATTATATTTAACTATAAACGACTCTTATGAAATACTTAAATCTGAACTTAAAACTTTAAAAGGTATAAAAATAAATGTTGTTTTAAAAATAACTTTTGCAAAAATGGATAAAACTGATACAATATATAAATCAGCTTATTTTCAATCAAAGGCTTTAGAAATTATTAACACAAATGAAATAAAAAAAACTTTACATCAAGCTTTTGATGAAATAATAAATAGAATTGGTAATTGATTTCAGAAGGAAGTGGCTGGAGAATAGAATCAGTTTGTTTCCCTCATTTATAAATAGATTTTAAGTATAGTCCTTTGGCTGCTTAAAAGTTATTTAGAATTCCCCCCAAAAACCATTAAAAAAATTAAAATGAAAGGTTTAAATTTAAATTTAAAGAATGTGATAATGAATGTTTTGGATGGTGTTTTTAGCTTATTTTTTTCCCGGGTTAAAAAAAAACCCCCCTAGAGTTTCAAATTAAAAAAAAACATTAAAACGATCTTGATTATACGGGAAATTAAAATTTTTTCCCGGTTACTTTAAAAATAAAATTTCCCTAAAATGGGAAGTTTTAAATAAAAATATCTTTTAATTTTTTGGGTTTATGAAAAACCCAAACGGGAATTTACCCAAATTGACATTTTTAAAAATTTTCAATACAAAGGGCCCACTGTGCATGTTGCTAATTACAAATGAAAAAATTTAAATGTTTAAAATAACTGTTTGATGATTGAAAAAACCCTAAAAGAACTGTAGTCCAACTTTATGTTTGGAAAAAAGGGATTTTAATAGTTAATTTTTCCCAAAAAACCAAAATAAAGAAAAAAAAAATTTTTTGTAAATCATGTTTTAAAAATTTTTTCACAAAAAAGGGTTTATTAAATAAACACATACCAAATTTTTTAGTTTTAAAGGGTTTCCCAAAGGCGAAAAACCCCAAAAGGGGGAAGTAAAGTACAATTTAAAAAATTTTTCTTTAAAGGTTTAGCAGTACCTTTTGTAATTTATGTAAATTTTAAACCCCAATAATTTAAAAAATTTTTTAACTGCTTTACCACCCAAAACGGGAATCTTCATTTACTGAACCATATCAAAATCATATAGTTGGGTTTACGGCTAAAAGGGGTTTTTTTGTTGTTATGACGATAAATTTTATTAAACCCCCAACCCCCCAAGGGATTTATAGGGGTCCAAATTTCCCAGTTTGTAAATTTTTTAAAAAAAAAATGCTTGGGAAGGGGAATTTATTGTAAAAAAATTATTTAGAGTTTAATTTTAACAAAAAAACTAAGAAGGGTCAAAAAAGGGATTCAAGGAATTTAAAAAAAAAATTTTTGTCATATTTGTGAAAAAAGAATATAAAAAGGGTTTGAAGTCCCGAAAGAGATCACTTTTATAAAAACCAAAAAAATTTCAGAGGAAGTGCTCACTCAGAATGTAATTTTTAATTTTAAACTAACCATAAAATTCTGTTTTTTTTTCAAAATTTAAAGAGGTTATGACGGTCTTTTTTTATGCAACAAATGGGGAAAATTTCAAAAAAAAAATTTAATTTTTTTCCTAAAATATGGAAAATATATGGAATTATGATTTTTTAGACTTGGTTTTAAATTGATTCACCCAAATTTATGTTCAATCTTTGGGGATAACTTAGTAAAAAATTTTTCCCCAAAATTTAAATTTTTTATCCCCCGGGAAATTTTGTTGTAAAAAACATTAATTTTTTAAAAGACAAAAGGGTTTGTTTTTTCCATATGATTACGGGGGATTCTTTTAAAAAAAAATTCAAAGAAACAAAATTCCCTTCTAAAAAGGGATTTTTTTTAAATTTTTAAAAATGAAAAACATATCTGAAATGATTGAACATGCAAAAAATTTCGGGAAAAAAATTAAAAAATTTTAAAAAAACAATGGGAGAATAGCATGATCTTTTTTAAAAAAATGACGAAATTTATTTTTAAAGCTGTTTGTTTTGAAAATTTTGAAAACTATGTTTAGATTTATTTACAAATTAGATCCTTGTCATTATTTTAGTAGCCCTGGTTTAGCTTGGGATGCAATGTTAAAAAGGGGACTGGAATTAAGTTAGATTTAAAAATTTGATATTGTTTATTTTATTTTTTTATTAAAAAAAGGGACTGGGGAGGAGGAATAAGTTATATTTAAACAGATCCCAGTAAAGAAAACAATAAATATATAAAGGGATTTAAAATTCAAAAGAGAAAGAAATACATTTTTTAAATCGACCCCAATAACCTTTAGGGTTTGGGGGCTATGGTAAACCCTTTCCCCTTTGGAAAAACTTTAAATTTATATCCGAAAAAAAAAAAATTTAAAAAATTAAATTTGGGGCCCAAAAAAAAGGTTTAAAAGTTATTTTATGTTGAATTTTGATCTTGAATACCCAAAAAAATTTACAAAAAAACCCAAAATTGTTTACCCTTTAGCTCCTGGAAAAAATTAAAAATCCCAGATCAATGGCTTTTGTTTATATTTAAAAATATTAAAACGGGAATTTGAAATAGGAAAAAGAAAAGAAAAAAAATTATTTCCCAAAACTTTAATGAAAAAAAAAAAAATTATGTAGTTATTAAAAAAATTTTGGAACTATATACAAAATTTGGGGTTTAAAAAGTAAAAAAAAAAACAAAAAATTATTAATTTTGCCCGAAAGTCCTTGGTTAAAAAAAGTTTTTGGGATTTTAATACTAAAAAAAAGAATCTAAAGCAAAAAATTTCCATTTAAAAAGGACCTTTTTAAGTTAATGAAAAATTTTCTGAAAATTCGGAAAAAGACGCTGGAAAATTTTCCCCCCGAAAAAAAGGGGGTTTTAATTTTAAAAATTAAAATTTCATGATGAAAAATTTTATTAAAATCCCTAGCCAAACCTTTTTTTGTTAGTTCAACGAGGGGTTTAACTTTTTAACCTTTTTGGTATTATAGAATAAAAGAAAGTTTGTTATTAAACGGCCCCTTTTTAAATTTTGGGGAATGTGCATTCTAGATTTATCAAAATTTTTAATTTTTGGTTTTTCCCTTTAATTACATTAAGGAAAAGTACGAGAGTAATTGAAAAATTATTGTTTACTGAAACTGTTCATTTGTTATAAAAATTAAAAACCCAAAAGAGGGTTTTATAAAGACTTTTATAAGGCAAAGATTTATTTGTAATATTGATTACGATAACAAAAAAAAAATTTTATTTGGGGAAAAATTTAAAAAAGAAATTTGGGAAAATTTAAAAGAGGGAAGCTGCGGGTGTGTAATTGTTGAATTTGTTGGTTAAGAAGAAAAAGGGTTTTTCTTATTTATTAGAAAAAAAGGTTAATGTTAAAAAAAGAAAAGGAAATTTTAAAAAAAATTGTTGTTAAGAAAACAATGTTCTTTAAAAATTTTCCAAAGAACTTTTTTTAAATTAACCCAAAGTAATCACCCCTTTTAAATTTTATTCGTTTGAAAAAACACAATCTTTCCTTTTAAATGTTATAAAAAAAAACATTCTTTATCATGTTAGGGACGAAAAAAATTTTTATTTTTCGGGGATAAGGGTTATTGATACTTAGCTTATTTTTAAAAATTAATTAAATTTTTATTAAAGTTTTTTTTAAAAGTTTTTATTAAATTATAAAAACCAAAAAAATTTTTAAACGGAATATTCTTAACATTTAAAGAATTAATAGAAATAACTTTCATTTTTTTTAAAAATTTTTTAGCAAAATTTAAATTAGAAATAGTTAAAATTTTTTTTTTTATTTTTTTCATCGTAATTTAAAGGAATTACATTTTTTTTTTATTTTTTTAATTTTTAATTTTTGCTTCTCCTTTATCTAATTTAATTCCCATCAACAAGAAAAATTTAAAAGGATGCAATTAAAATTAATTTTTAAATTATTACCCCCCTGAAAAAACCCGGATGCATTTCGTTGCCATTAAAATTTAATCCCCATCAGTTCTTGAGTTAAAACATTTTAAAAAAAACAATGGAGGTTTTCTTATTAATTGTCTTTCTATTTGTTTTTCTATTTTATTTATTTTTTATTTATATTATTAAATTTATTCCCATAATATTAATTATTCCATTTAAATTTCAGTTAAATAAATGCCCTTTTTTTATTAAAATTTTTTAAATAGTTTGTTCATTTTTTCTTTGATTATTAATTTTTAGTATTTTATCCCAAATAAATTAAACCCGGTACTTTTCTTTAATTTTAAATGAAAAAATAAACAAAAAATTCCAAAAAAGGTACTTGTTTTGTCTTGATTTTGGGAAAAGTTTTTATTTTACATTTGGTATATATTTAAATTTATTCTTTTGGTGGGGAAAGCCCAAAATGGTTTCAAATTAAAAAAAGCACTTTCAAAAAACCCTTTGGGTTTTTTCAAAATACATATTATTTAAGTAACAAACCCAATCTGTTCCAGGACCAACAGAGTCGCCCCAAATTTAAAATTCCACTTTAAAACCTTTTCTTTTTTTTTTGGGAAAAATTATTTCTACAAAAATACACCCCTAAATTTTTTTTAATTTTTAATTGTTTTACCCATTTTTTAAATTTTCAAATTTTAGAAAAATTGGGGTTTGTTTATAAATTTTTTTTTTTTTTTACTATGGGAAATTTTGTTGTAAGGTTTTCCTTTTGATTTTTCTTTCTGTACCCTATTCCACTTAACAAAGATTTTAATAAAAGGGTTTTCCTAGCTAGCACCCAATTCCTAAAAAGCCCCCGTTTTGGGTTTTTGTTTTTTTTAATTAATTTTTATCACCCCAGACCCTACTAGTTGTTTTTCTTTAAAATTAGGTGAAAGATATGGTGTACCTATTTTTTTTATCATTAGTATAAAATATACCTTTTCCAAGTATTTTCAAAACACCAGTACGGGCCAGCCCAGAAAAAGCGCCAATGCCTAGGGGGCTAATTTTTTGGGAGCTTTTTTTTGTCCCCTTTGGAAAAATTTGGTTTTTCCTAACAAACCACCCAAAAGCCCCTTAAAAATCCACCATTTTGACTTGACTGGAATTTTTTTTTCAAAAAATTGTTTTTCTAACCCCCTTTTTATTTGCAACCCCCTTTTTTTTAATTTTTTTTAATTTTGTTTTTTTTAAAAATTTTAAGGGGGAATTTTCCTTTTAAAATTGTTCATTTTTTTAATCTAAAAGTATTTTTGGGAATTTTATTATTAAAAGCTTGTGCTAAATTTTTCTTTTGCCCATCTGAAAGGGTTTAAATTTTTTAATTCAATAAAATTTTGATGAAAATTATATACTTTATATTTTTTTAAAAATTTATATTTTTTTTTATTTAAAAAAATAACAAGTTCTTTTCCCAATAGTATTTATTTAAAACTGTTTTTCATTACAGTACAATTGCAAAAACACAAAAATTTTTGCTGTGGGGGAAAATATTAATTTAGCGGTTAATGTAATATGTTTTAGGGTCATTTTTGTTACTTCCTTTTTAAAATTCCCAATTTTAAAATAAATTAAATCCAAAAAAAAACTATTAAAGTTGATCTATTTAGAGACTTCCTTTGGTCTTATTATTTTGTTTTAATTAAAATTTAAAATTACTTTCTCTTTATTTTCTTGATTTACTTGTGTATTTGTTTCTGGATAAAAAACACCTTTTAAAAAACTTAAAGCCCGACAAAAAAACCTAAAAAATGAAATTTTTCCCTTTTGCTGCTTTAATTTTTTTAAATGTATTTTAATAAATGGGGGATTATGTTCTTGGGGAATTACTTTTATCAGGTGTTGTAAAAAAAAACCAAATTTAATGTTTGGTTTTTTTACACCAGCCGTTTTTCTAAAGGTTATATTGTTTGTTGTGTATCAGTTGATTGTGTCCCCATTTTCCCTAAGGTATGACCATCTTGCTTTTGTAAATCTTTAGTGTAATTCGATAAAACCCAAAATTTTCTTTAAAAAATTTAAAACCGGGGAAAACCCATAAAATTAATTTGTTCCCTTTTACTCTACCAGCATCGCGAAATTTGTCAAAAAAATTAATTCATCATATCTGTCAGTTTGCAGTGTTTTTTGAATTTGACTTGGGGGGTAAAAATATTTTTTCCCAAAACCCTAAAAAAAAGGGAAAAATTTTTAAATGGAATTTTAGCATTTCCCTTTTTTCCCACCTTGGATTAATAATTCCCTAGAAGAAAAAACCCGAATTACCCTCAGGGGCCCGCAGTAGCAGTATTATTTTAAATAAAAAATATTCTTTTTGTTCCAGTTGATTTTGCATAATCTTCAGATATTTAAAACCAAATTCTTTACATTTATTATTTGTAAAAAATTATTACAGTCATAAACAATTTTTCCATTTTTTTTAAAACCACAAATGTTAAAATTTAATGAAGTGCTTTTTAAATTTTAGAGAAAATTTGATCTCCATCAGATAATTTTACCATTAGCAAGTTTTTTTAAATTTTTAAAACTTACTTCAAAAAAACCCCATTAAACCAATAAAAATTTAAGAACCTTCTTTTAAAATTTTAATTGTAAAGGGGATACCCGTTTTTTTGTTTTTTTAACATTATTTCCGGGACAGATTTTAAATGTGTATTAATTGAATAGGAGTTAATTATATTTTTTTCACAATATTCTTTTGTTTAAAATGTATATATTATATTTTTAAATTTTATTTTTTTTTAAAATTTAAAAACTTTATTTTTTATTTTATTTTTTTATTTTATTTTTTATAAATTAATCTTTTAAATACGTTTTTGTTGAGCAAAAGGGTCCCAGACCTCAATATTCTATTTATTTCATATGATATCCTCTCATTAAAAATTATTTTTTTTTAAATTATTTTTACTGTTATTTTTTTCTTGTAATTCCTTGGAATTTAAAATTCCCCAATTTCCCGGAGCAGGTTTTTTTTTTTAAATTTTTTTCAAAAAATTTTTAAGTGCAGTTTAAATTTCCAATTCTGTCCCAAACCCCTTTTTGTTCCATTTTTCAATTTGTGCTTTTCCTGCTTTTTCCCAAAAGCTTTTTTTCCGCTGTGCTAATTGGGGGATTAAATTTAAAATTTCGTTAAATGTCAAAGAACCCTGTTCCGTGTAGGGATTTCTTCTCTGTGGGGCCCATAAACATAAAAAAATTTCCCTTTATTTTTGTCTTTAAAACTTTCTTGTAATTATAAAAAAACAAAATTTTTAAATAAAATTTTTAAAAACTAAAATTTTTTTAAATTTAATTTTTCTTTTAAAATTAGTTTTAAAAAACCTTGTTTAAACCTCTTTTAAATTTAAAATTTTTCTACCAAATACATCTGTTTTATATTTTCAAATTGAATTTATAAAAATTTATTAAATTTCGAATATCCAACTCTTTGGGGTTTCTTTTGTAAAGGGATAAGTTTCTTGTTAATCTGCGTTTAAAGCTAGTAATATCACTGAAATTACCATCAACAAGGGGAATTATCAATAAGACCCACAATAAATTTGTAAATTGACCCAAAAAGATTTAGTTAAAATTTGGGGTTTTAGTTCCCCTTTCGTTTTGTCAATTTTTTTTTTTCCAAATCCAACCCAATGTATGAAAATTTGTTTTTCCAAACCCAACAAAAAATTTAAATTGAAATTTGGAAACAAAATCTTAAAAATATTTAAAATAAAATTTTCCAAACTTATTGGAGAAAAATTTCTGTTTATAAAAATTAAAATTTCCCATCTTATTTATTAATTTTTCCCCTAATATAATTTTTAAATATCTTTTTAACTGTAAAAACCTTTTGTAAATTTTAATTTTTCCAACCTTACCTTTTATGTTAACGAATTCTTTTTTTGGGTATTTTCATCACTAATATTATGCCAAGAGTGGGGTCATAGTGTTAATATTTACCCCAAACCCAACACATAAGTTTTTTTTTTTATCAAAAATTTTAAAGAACGACAAAATCTGATTGAAAAAATCACTCGGATTTTTTTTTTTTATCTTTAAAAATTTCAGAACTTAATACTATTTTTTTTTTCCCATTTATATAAAATTTAAAAATTTTTAAATTAAAAATTCAAATTAAAGAAAAAAAATTTTTATAAAAATTTTTCATGTTTTTTGGGTTTAAAAGAATTCATTTTTAATAGTTCATCAATTTTTTCTAATCCCTTCATTTTTTAGTTCTTCATTATTTTTTCCCGAAATTAAATTAAAACCACAAATTAACCCCAATCTTTAAAACCAAATTCTTCGGGGGTTTAACAGGGGACAACGTCAAACCCTTTGTCCTCTAATTACTTTTTTAAATTTATAGATTTTTATTGTTAGGTAACCCGGGACTTTTTTTGGTTAATTCTTTAAATTTTTTATTGAATGATTTAAATTTGCTTTTTCTTTTTTTAATATTTTTTTAAATAAAATCAATCAAATCTTTATCTATTTTTAGTGTTAATTATTTCCCTTTTCCCATTTTTATTCTACCCCTTGAAAAAAATTTGTTTTGACCATAAAGTTTATTTAATTTAAATAATTAAATTCCCTTTATTGTCCTTTTTGGTGAAATTTTAAATATGGGTTTATGATGTTTTATTCCCCTTCCCAAATACCTTTGGGTCTTTAAAAAATTTTTAATAAGCGTTCTTTGGTATTTTTTAAAAAATTTTTCTCTATGTTTTTCTAATCGAAAACTTTTCTCACTGCAGTCATGGGTTTCTGACCCTGTAAATTCAATTTTTTTTTTGGGTTTTTTTTACTGTTTTCATTTATTTTTACGAGTAAAGGTTTTTTAATTTTTCGGTAACCTCTTTTCTTGTTTTTCCCCCAAAATCCCTTTATTTTTTTTTTTCTAACTTTTTAATGTAGGAAATTTTTCATTTTCTGATATTATATTTTTATCGTTATTTATATCTAAATTTGTTTTAAAATTCTTCTTTTAGTTCTTGGGAGGTTCTTTAATGTATTCAAACCATCATTTTTAAACAAAAAAACCCCATTGATCTTTGGGCCCGGTATTAATCGCATTAAATTTTCGGAATGGGCTCTTCCAAACCCATAGTATTTTCCCGGGGTAACGGTTGTAATGGTTTTTTGTAGTCCGGAGGGGGTTGTTCTTCCGTTTTTTCTCCCAATTTTTTTTGTGTTCTGCTTCTTTTATTTTACCCCAACAAAAACTTTTTGGAAGTAACCCCCTAATTGCCCCCTTAATTCCAGGTAATTGCTTTTAATTGACTTGAAAAATTTGTTTTTTTTGATTTTTAATTTTTTCAGTAATTGTTTAAAAATTTCGTATACAACCCCAATTTTAGTTTTCTTATTTTTTCTCCATTATTTCTTTTTCTAAGAGCTCTCATCCCTTTTTCCCCAAATAATTTTTTTCCTTTTTATCATTTCATTAAGTTTTGGGTTGCATTTATATAATAATGTAAGATAAGTAAAAATAAGTTTAAAAAAATGTAAGATAAGTTTGGTTTTTGTAAAATTTAAAGTAATATTAATTTAAAAGGAAAATTTCCAAAAAATGATACAAAAAATGATTAAAATTTAAAAAACTTTTAAAAAATTTTATCCTTTTTTGCCAGATTCATGGGTTTTTGAATGTTAATATGTGGGGTTTTGGCAGGATCTGGAAAAAAAAATACATTAATGCTATACTTCGAAAAACCTTTTAATTTTTGATAAAATTTTTACTTTTTGCCTTTAAAAACTTAGAACAATTAAATATCAGGATTTAATTAAAAACACTTAAAAAGAAATTGCAAAAAAAAAAATTTAAAATAGATCCAAAAAGAAAAAACTTGAATATTCAGCTGATCCCCACCAAATTGAAAACCCGTGAGAATCTTGAATCAGAAAAAAAAAAAGTATAATTTTGTTGTTTTTTTATGTGAAGATAAAAAAAATTTAAAATGAAAAACAAAATACTTTATTCAAGGAGCCAAAAACTGTTGTGTTATTTATTTTTAAATCAGTCTTTTTAAAAAAACACCAAAAATATTTTGAATTAAAAATGTTCAAATTTTATTTTATTTTAAAGTCCCCCGGTAAAAAGGAAAATAATGGATTTTTTGGGTGAACAAAATTAGATTTGTGATACTTTTGCTAATGCAATAAATCAAAAAAATGATTTCTTATATATTGACAAAACCAAGGGAAAATTTTTTTAAAAAAAAAAATTTCTGGTAATATATAAAAATTTATTTGGGAGTTTTTAAGTGTAAAACAAGTAAGGAAACCCGACAGTATAAGTAAAGTTTAAAAATTTTATATTGATTTAAGTGATTATGCTACTAAAAAGCAATTCAAAAAATTAAAAAAAGGAAAAGGAATGTATTTCAAGAAATAAGGGAAATTGTTAAAAACAATGAATAGAGTATTTGTTTTGGGAGGAATGGAAAAAAAATCAACCCAGGAAATCCAGAAAACCAACGATTTCAGTTCCCAAAACGGTTTGTGTATAAAAAAATTCAAAATGTAAAAGATGGGTATAAAATTGAAGACATCAAAAAAATATAAAACAAACACTAGAGTAGAAGTAAAGAATATTGAAGAATTAACAAAAAATTTTTTAAAAAAAAATTATTATTAATTAATTTAAATTTCAAAGGGAAAATTTAAAAAGAAATGAAAACTATGACTGATTCTATTAAAAAAACTTTAAGAGAAAAATTTATTTGAAGATGACAACATAAAAAAAAGTATTTTGAGTTAATTTAAACATTTTATTCCCCCCAAGTTCCCCGAATTAAAAAAATTGTATGATTAAAAAATGGGAAAAAAACTAAAAAAAAAGATTATTTAAGCTGAGGGAAAAAATTACAAAATATTTTATCAGTTAGGGAAAAAAAAACAGAAAAAAAATAAATAAATCCCGAAATTTGGGAAAAGGGAATTTAAGATTTACTCGATACATTTTCAAATTAAAATTTTCAGAAAATAAATCTGAATTGGAAAAGGCGCTTCACAAAAAGGGAAAGATCCTTTTTACCGCATTAGATACCTTAAAAAGAAAATTAATTCTAAAAAGAAGACTTTAAAAAACAAATTCGAAATTTTGGTTTTGTAAATTTTTGACAACCCTTTACAAATTTTAAAAAAAAGCAGAATTAAGTAATATTACAAAAAAAAATTCAAAAAGATATTAAAAATTTAATGATCCCCAAATTTAAAAAAAATAACCCCAAAGATTTGGACTCTGTTGTTGAAATATCGCTAAACAAGAAGAAGCAATTAAGATAATTATGATCAAATAAAAAAATTAAAAAATGAATTTTGGAACCCGTAGTTAAAAAATAAAATAAACAAGGAGAAAACAATCATGCTAATACCCAAAATAATTTTTGCTAATACTTAAAAAATAACGCTAATGTTGAAGAAATTACCACTAATGTGGGGAAAAATTAAAAAAGTTAAAAAAAGTTTTCTTTTAAAAAAAGAAAACAATTAGCTAGAACAAAAGGTGTTGTTGACAATTTTCTGCTTCTGGGAAATTGCTACAAAAAACGAGTTGTTTATTTAGCTGAAAAAAATTTTAAACTTAAAAAAAAAAAACGGAAAATAGAAGGGAAAAAAATAGAAAAAGTAAAACATGAAGTGTTTTTTCTTTGAAAACTATAAAAAAAATTTTTATGATTTTTGTAAAATGAAAAAGTATTTTTTTTAAACCCTCCCTGGGGCGGGGTAAAATTAACATATGAAGATCTGGGCGGTCTGGGCTATTTAAATTTTATTTAATTAAGACCCGGAATTTCGTAGATTATAAAGATTTTATAAACACAAACCAAGAATATAAAATAGATGTACTAGAAGTGACTTTGAAGGGTTTTTTTTTAGCCGGAAAAACCCGGAAAAAAATATAATAAATTTTTAAGATTTTTTTAAGGGGGCCGGCCCATGGTGGACCAGATTAAAAACCCAAAAAAAGCCCAATATACATTTTAATTTAGGGGGGGTGGAATGGTAGGTTTTTGGGATGGTATTGATGTCTATTTTTTGGTAAATTAGCCAAATAATATAATTTAAAAATTTGCAGCTGAGGCAGCTGGGGGGACTTTGGGCACTGATCAGTTTAAAATCTATGTATAAGAAAAAAAAAAAAAAAAAAAATTTAAAATTTTGAACAAAGGCAATGTTTGCATTTCCCTCCCTTTTGACGAAATTTAACATCTACAGAAATAACATTTTACCCTTTTGAAAATAGTTACATTTGATTCTACATATCGGGGTGAATCTATCCGGATGGACGTGCCAATATAAACAAACTTTTGGGAAATTAAAAACTTAATTAAAAATTTTTTTTAAAATTCATTTAATTTCATGTGTACCCCAATTTAAAATTTTCTTACTAATTGAAAAAAAAAGATCAAATAAAATTTCATTTTATCAAAAAATAATTGCCAAAATTTTTCCAAAAAGGGTTTTTCAAGTTGGCAGGAAAATTGTCCCCATTGCTGCCACTTGGAAAGAAAAAAGGGAGACTTTTGATTGGTTGAATTTGTGGTTTTTTTCAACGTTCTCCAAAAGTTTGCAAATTGGCAGGACCCGCCCCAAAATTGCCTTTTCCCACCCCCTTTTTGGCCCCCCCCGGATTTTGGCACAATGTTTTTGGTTTGGAAAATGGTTTTAAAATTTTCTTTAATCAATTTTTAATATGGTTTTAACAATAATTTGTTTTAAAATTTGTTTTTTAAAATTTTTTGAAATTGGTCCGGGTTGGTTTGGTTTAGGTTTAAAGGGGGGTTTTAAAAATTTAAATTGGGTCAAAAGTTTCTCGCACCCCCCTAAAATTTTTAAAATAAATATCGTAAGTTTTATTTCCGCCCGTTTTTTATTTCAAAAAAATGAAAGGGGTGATTTATGGTTTTTTATAGTAAAAAGGCCCCCCTGTGTAGATTTTGTTTCAGGGAAAAACAAAAACATTGTTTTAGAGTTTTCCGGGTTAAGCCGGTGGATAGGGTGGGGGTGAGAGTTGGGGTTTAAAAAATTTTTTAACCCCTTTTTGAACGACCCATCAAACCCAGTCTGTATTTTTTTTCTTGTTTTCCCTTCTTTGCTTCCCTTTTACTTTTTACGTTTTTTTTCCCAAAAGCCAAAGTTTTGTTGGAAATTCTTATTTTCAGGGGGGTTTTGTTTAAAGTTGAAAAACACCACACTGTTTTTTCTGGGGGTTTTTAATTTTTAAAACATGGAGATCAAGGTAGGAAGTAAAAATGGTACAAATTAAAAATCGTTTTTCTTGAATATACCGCGAAGTGATTCTGCAAGGAAATTTTAAAACTGGGTTTTTTCGGCGGGTTTTCCCCCATCTAAAACTAATATTTTTGGGGGGGGGGGCGGGGGGGGAATGGTATTTCGTGAAAAATCTTTGTAAGTTAAAGAATACCCGTTTTATGTAAAAAAACAAAGTTTCAAACATTTTCAGTTTTATTTTTGATTACTTTTGCAGGAAACTTTTCCAAAAAGACTGGCCTGTGGAAGCTATTTTGACGGGGGGAACAACCCCTTACGAGTCAACCCCGCTGCTTGTTTTCCCCCGGTTTAAAGGGTTTTCAAATATCTACTGTGCTTCTTTTTGGGCAGACAGAATGTTTTGGCCCCTGACGAAGGCCAAAAAAATTTCGGACCCCTATGATTTTGGGGAATTTGGAAAGTCGAAAAAGGGGGGTAAATTTTCCCGGAAATTTGGGAAATGAAAATCTTGGGAGGGGAAAGGTGAAAAATTTTTCCGTCAACCAAAAGAGGAGAAATATATGTTCGATCCAAATTTTTGTTTTTTAAAAAATACTTTAATGATCCAAGAAAAAAAAAAAGCGGTTAAAACCCCCGATGGATGGGAAAAAAAGAGACGAATAGGCGAATGACGGGGAAAAACGGTCACTTCATCGAGGGGGCCCGGAAAATTTAAACCTGATTTTTTTCCGTGGTTTTAAAGTGGCCCCCTGAAAATTTCCCTTTAAAAAAGGGCATGAAAAAATTTCCCCGGTTTTTGATTTAGTTGTTTATTAGTACCGTTCCAGCGATGTTTTCTATCAGGTTTTGGGGCGCATGCGGATAAGGAAAAACCCGGATGTGCAGTAACCCAAACAGTGTCCCAAAATTTTTGCCGTGGCTATCATGCAAATAAAACCCGGGCCTTTTTTCACGGTTTTCCGAAAAATTTTCCCTGTTTTTGAGAAGGTTTCCCGAAAAAAAAGTGGAAAAGGATCGGAAAGAGTTAGAGAGGGCTAGCATTAGAGGTTGGGGGGTCTTTTACACGGGGAAAAATCCAAAATGAAAAACCTATATGAGTTATTTAATAGAAAAAGATTAACATGATGGGGTTAGTGTTCAGAAAAAACATTTTGGGTGGGTTTGTAACTTTAAAAAGAAACTGTTTTGTTTTTACACAATGCAAAAAGCATTTTGTAATTTTGTTTAAGTATTCCCGATATTTAATTTTAATTTTTTCTTTTATGCCTCTTTTTTATCATGGTACAATTTGAACTTATTCATGAGCAAAACAAAATTTTAAAGCAAATTTCGTTTGAGCATTTTAAATTCATCAAAGATTTTTCGATAAAGTGCGTAAAAACCGGGCGCACCCGTCAGACAGCAAATTAAAAAGGAAAATTTCATTTTGTTAAAACCCCTATGTCCCCCCCAAAAAAGTTTTAGGATGTCCAGTTTGGGGGGATCGCGGATATTGAATGGGGAAACAAAAGATGGAGAATCGTCCAAACAACGATGGTGGGAAAATCAAAACTACACATGTGAAAAATTTTAAAAAAATGAAAAACAACGGATTGATTTTAAAAAATTAATTAAAAAAAACTTTCTGCCAATTTATTCACGATGAAAATTTTAAGGTCTTTGAATTTATACCAAAAAAACCCCGTAAAAAAAAGTTTTTCCGTCGAACTTGAACATTTTTTAGATCTCGGGAAAGGGTGTCATCAAAAAAAATTTTTCTCAAAAATGTTTTTTCGAAAAATTTAAAAAAAAGGAATGCACGTCCCCGTAAAAAAGGACCCCAATGTGAACTTAAAGGGGTCAACGAAAAAAAAAGGGGGGTGTCACATTTTAAGGGCCATTTCCCGTTCCTCGAACCCAAACGGGGCATCATGTTCACCCGATAAATCCTCTCAAAATACAAGGGGATTTATTCAGTTTTTTTCTTCTTTAGAACAAAAAATTTCTTTTAATGATATCTTGAATTTGGCTTTCCCTATATCGCTTGACACTGGCTAAAAAAAAAAGAAAAAGGTTTGACATTATTATAATATATTTTAAAAAAAAGTGGAAAGGGAAAAAGACCCCGTGTTAAATTGAATTTTTTTTTAAAATAGGAAGAACACATAAATTTCCTCTGGGGATCAGCATTTCTGCCTTCTTTTTGAGTTGTGTGGTGGAAAAGGTTTCCAGAAAAAGGGAAAAAAAACGGGCATGATTTTGCCAAATACCAAAAGAATGTTCTGCAGTTAGGCCCACATTTTGTGGGGCATCAATCATTTATCGGTGTTTCAAGAACGATGTCGGCTATTTTAAAGTCACAAAGTACATTTACTAGCTTGTCCCCAAAACATTTCTTATTTGTGTTGTACATTCATAATTTGGGGCTTTTCCCAAATTTAATTTGTTTCCCTTTATGTGCTTTCCCCAATTTGTTTGGGAAAAAAAACATAAATTGTCTTGTAAATAAACCTTTGTTATGTTTTAATAAAAAGAATGCATTGAGTGTCTTTTCACAGGTTTATGAAAATAGATTATTTCTGAAAAGAACTTTATTATCAATTATCACAAGTAGTATATAATGTATGAGAATCCACTTGTAATAGTAATTGTAACAGTAAGGGTACGCGTTTTGTCATTTCAAATAAAATCGGACATATTTTAAGCAAGATTTTGTTTTTAAATTTAGGTTTAAAACCCCCTTTTTTTCAAACCGATCACGATTTTGAAAAAACAAACAAATTCCCGCAATTTTACACATTTTAAATACGAAAAAGGGGGTGCACTTTAAAAATTTTACATTTCAGTTGGGGATTAATTTAAAAAAAAACAAAATGTTTGTTTTTTTTAAAATAAATTATTTTTTTATATTTTTTTGCAGAAAAGGGTTTTTATTGAAAATCATAATTAAATTAATTTTTCATCTGCCAAAAATTTTGTCCCAAAAAAGGGATTAAAAAAGAGGGGTCTAAGATTTGGAGCGAATGGGGATGAGTCTACTGGAGAACGAGATGACTGTAAATCATCAATCCCTCTATTTTTGCCGGTGCAGTGTCTAATCTTACCTGTACAAATAAACCGCAAAAACGAATTTTTTTTCCCTACAAGACCCCCCAAAAAAAAAAAAAAAAAAAAAAAAAAAAAAAAAAAAAAAAAAAAAAAAAAAAAAAAAAAAAAAAAAAAAAAAAGTTAATTTTCCGCATGACAAATTGATATGTGGACATGACAAAAAAATAAAATTTTCCCCCGAAAAATTTTTTGTTAAAAGTACATGGGGAACTAAAAAATTGGACCCGGGAAAAAACTAAAAACAAAAAAACTAAGAAATGTACTGGACAAAATAAATAAAAGAAATAAAAAAAACTGTTTTGGGTTTTCATAAGAAAAATTTTTTTTTACATTTTTTTTGCTGGAAAAAGCACATGACGAAAATATTTAAATTGTACAGAACAAACTACTAAAAGCCCCCCAAACTAAAAAAACGTACCCGGGCAAACTAATTTATGTACATAAAGGAAAACTGTTTTTTTCTAATAACAAAATTTTAATTTTTCCCCAATACACCCTTACGGAAAAAATTATAGTTTGCCGAAAAACACCTCTTGCCCATTATGCCGCGAAAATAAGGGGCGAACATGCCCCGAAAATTTTGATGCAATTTTTTACAATGTTGCGAGATGTTTTTTTGGGTTTTACTTTTAACATGCAAAAAGATTTGTCGCGAAACAAGGGTTTCCGCAAACTTCCCCCGAAAAAGTAGCTGTGAGCTTTCCGCGAACAAGTTGCAGCCCAAAAATCCAGGAACTAGTTGCTGCGATCATCCCCCGAACAAGTTTTCTGCGAAAATTTCCCCAAACTGCTGAAAAAAAATGACTACCAAGCAAAACCTAGCCAGAAATTGCCCAAAATAGCATGCACGAAAAAAAATGCAAAAAAAATAAAATTAAAAAGGAATCAGAAAATATAAAAAAATTTAAAAAAATTCAACACTGAGGCTGTAACAAATTCAAATTGGGCAAAAGTCTTTAATTTTTTATCAGATATTTTGGGTTTTTTTTGAAAATTTTAAAGATAAAATATGTATGGGAAATTTTTAAATGTTAATTGATTTAAATTAACAGTTTTTCCCCTTTTAAAAATTTGTCAAAAAATACCCCGTCCAGTGTCTACTTGAAAAAGTTTTTAATTATCCCTGGTTGTAACATAAATTTAAAATGATTAAACGCTAAGGTTGGGTTTCCCTTTTTTATTTTAATCACGTGAAATGAACTCACGTGTTTATATGACATTCTTACATTAAAATTACCAGAGGTTAACATAGGAACCTGTATGTTGTGACGCGCATGAGAACGTTTTCTATTCCAAAAAAGTGCTAAAGGATTATATTACTTTAATTTAAAAACAAAGGGGGGGAAAACCATTCAATGTTAATTTAAAGTGAGTTTTGTCCAGTGCTTAAAAGCGTCGGGTGTGGGTTTTTTCCCAAATTTTTATGAAAAAGTCTCAAAATTTAAAAAAAAGGGTACTAGCATTTTGCTTGAAGAACTTACTTTACAAAATGTTTAGCTTTTCATGATATAATAACGTATATTTATTAAAGAACATTGCTGGGAAAGCATTTTAAATTATTAATTTTTTATAATGTGAAATTAAAGGGGTGGATTTTAATGTTTTATTTGTTTCTTTTTAAAAAAAGGCCCAAAAGAATTAAAATTTTAAAAAATTACAAATTCGACTTAAATTTTTTGAAAATGAATTCTGTATTAATCCCACTGAGAGACCCGGTTTTCCCGAATCCACGTCAAACATTTTTTTTAGTGGTACAAAATTTAAAACTATTGTTGTTTTAAAAAAATTTTTTTCCCCCAAGTCGCCAAAAGCAAGTATATATGGGCCCCTTTCATTTTTAAATAACAGTTTTATGGAACCCACCCCTTTTTTTCTTTATTTTTGATATATGGTTTCATTTAAAGCTTGCGCAGAAAAATTATCGGATTTGCACATTATTTGGCCCACTTCGAAGAAGGCGATGTATATTGTTTTGCAGGTGTCTGTCGGCCGGTGTGTAGGTCGATATGTAGACCAATTGGTTTCCGGATGATAACTCAACAACCTTTGGGCCAAGGATCCTGAAAGTTGATGACTCAAAAAGATTTTGATGTCATCGGGTAAAAGGTCAAGGTCATAGTGACCCGAATATTTAAACCGTTTCCGGACGATAACTTAAGAACGCTTGGGCCTATAATCACGAAAGTTGAAAGGGAGGTGTATCATGACCAGCAGATGATCTCTGTCGATTTTGAAGTCAGTAGGTCAAAGGTCAAGGTCACATTGACGAAGAACAGAAGTACTTATTTTGTCAAATAACTAGAGAATGTTTTGGTTTAATATTACATTTGATACAGAAGTCACTTATGACTGGTAAATTACCCATAATTATTGATTTGAGGTCAGTACGTCAAATGTCCAAATAATTTCTGTTCCTTTTGCAGTTACTGAATGCATTAAGTGGGACATTTCGTGTTCTACGAGCTCTTGTTTCATAATGGTGTTAATGCCTAGTGGGTTTTTGTGTATAAAAGTCTCTAAATTTTAGTTCAATATTTGTTTTTTCGTTTATAGAAATGCTTCCCGAAATTTATAGTTATCCACATGGCGGTGCCTCACATTATCTAGTAATTTATCTTTTTGTACTATGTAACGTTCTCGTATGTAATACGTGTGTTTAAATTAAACATATTTTCATTGTTTCTGCACTTGCATTGACCCCTTTAAAACTGCTGTAACATCACATTCGCTTTTTACTGGAAATTAACCCCATTTAAGATTGCCTACTCAAGCAGACATCATGGATAATTTCTTTTTACCTATAGTTACTACTATCTATTATAGCACTATCATAGATATCGCAAATCAAAACACGCTCATACACAATGGTGCCATAATACGACGTCAAATTATGACGTCAGTATGAGTATATGTAGTTTGACATTTCTCCATTGAAAATATAAGGTGAGAACTTCCCTGCCATGCAGGTAAGACACAGTGTTGACTGTTTTGTCGGTTCAGAGATCAATAACATCAAAAGATATTTGATCAGTTAAAACGATGTCAAAAAAGAAGCAAAAATTACAAAGCTACATAATTAAAGCGATTAGATTCTAACCCGCACATTGTGATTAGTGATTTTTTAAAATAGATATCACAGAAAAGCAAAATTCCGACACGGTTTTATATATTTACATGGAACTTAATGTTTGATAAGTTTCTTGTTTCCAGAATTACGGGAACATTTGAGTTTTGAGTTTTTTCCTGCACTTTTATAAACCGTTGCAACGCTTTATTAACGTAAACATTGATAAATATAGAACGAGAAGCGACAGTTTTTTTAGACACTATCATCACATGGGCAGCGAACCAAAACTGCGCATGGCAAAATGTGGCGTAATGAGGCGTAATGCTGTATAATGTATGGGGTATTGGGCATAATGTATATATACCTTAAATATTGATATTGAGAATGGAAGGAAAGTGATTATATAGCACTAAATGATACATTTATAGCATAAAAATCAGGCATAGATATATTCAAAACTATTTCTGATTGCCCTCTATATAGGCCCTTAATTACCATTCTTAGGTAAAGTTCTAACTTTCATGCATCAATTAATTCGCATCAATTCGATAAAGAGAACGTCAGTGTTTTTCTTATATTTACATATTTGTTTTTCTTATATTTATATAAATTATTTCCCTTTATTTTTTCAGTAATAATTATATTTTCAAAGAATACAAAGACATTCAAGATCAATAAAAGAAATCTATATCTTATTTTAAATATTGAATCGAATGCCTTTTAATATAATTACTTTATATTTTCAAATGATACCGCGGTTCGAACTTTTATTAGCAAAATCGTTATTACATTTGATGAAATCAAAATTATATCGACACCCATGATTGTTTATAAATCGAGAGAGGGGACAGAAGCCTGCTACTACCGTGTATATCACACGTTTCTTCTTTAGTCAAATACCGTGTAATGTGGCATGTATAGTCTTTAAATCATAAAATTTGCGTCTGCTTAAAACAACACTGAAATTATTAAAGTCCAATTTCAATTTGAATTAAAATCGCATGACCTTGATCAACATGAAATGTATCTTTAATGCAACCGCCTCGTTAGCCTAGTGGTAGAGCGTCCGCTTCGAGTGCGGGAGGTTGTGGGTTCGATCCCCGGCCGCGTCATACCAAAGACGTGAAAAATGGTACCAGTAGCTCCCTTGCTTGGCGCTCAGCATTAAAAGGGAAACTGACCTCTTCTCTCATACCCGCGTGACGATGGATTCCATCAGGAATGAGGTGTCGAGAGTGATTAATGTAAGTTGTAGAACTTCCTTCACAATCGACCTAAAATAAATTATGTATAAACTAACAATGTCACTGGTAACAGAATATACTCAGATTTTAAAAAGGTGTTTAATCGGTTGCTTCTCAGTAAATATTATCTATATATAAATGCCTGTTTTACGATTTATTTAGTTAATTAAGAAATGAAACAATTTATTTCGGAGTTCATGCAATATGAACGACAGAGTAGGATCGGCAAATCCATGAATCGCGCTAGCGATTCATGTTTAATTTCCCGATACTATTCAGGCTGTCTTTCATTTCGTTTGAACTGGAAAAAGTTAATTCATTTCTTATATTTACATTATATTTCCTTTCCAACGGTACACAAGATTTTTTTTATAAATTCCATACATTTTCTTGCATTTAACATTTAAATCAGCTTCCCGGCCATTCTGTTCATCAGACGGAACAGCTGCGACGTCATCTAAGGAACTTTCTCCTTGACTATATGCGGACGTCGTCAAATCAGCGGCCCGTTATCACTAAGCAACGTTGTCGTCACTTTGGTGCATTTCCTTTTGCTGTTCGTATAACATAAACATCATATTTTCAATACAAAAAAATAGGGTGAATGTAAATACATGTATATATTCTTTATTCTAAATGAATATACCTACCTTTGCATTAAAATTTTGCTGAAAATCGTGCATTGTGATTATTTGTTTTATTGGACTATATAAACTATTCATGTTTGAACAATATAGAATATTGTGATCTGTAATTATGGGTTGAGGAAAAACAAAGTGCAATTTCCATGTGGAACATGCAGAAAAGAATGCCACGCTGAATGCCTTGCGTGTGAGCTAATCAATGTTTTAAAATATTCAATATTTGGATCCTTACACAACTTACAAAATAAGTTTCAAATCATACACTATGTAAGGCAGTTATCACTTTATGTAGATAATATACACTTGGTGACTTTCCCAACAAAAAAGCAAAGCGATATATACGTGAAATCATGAAAATACATGAAAACTTTTCGATTTCTGACTCCCATTACGTAAAAAATAGTTTTAACAAATGTTTCAGTCTGCTAAATAACTAATCTTTAATAAGGTTCTTGCATTAAATTGTAACAAAATATTTGTTAGAATCATAGGATTTAATGAGAAATTAAATCAGATAACTGTTGAATCTGACATAGAAAATAAATTTATGGGAGAAAATGTCCCTCTTCAAGTATTATAGCTCTGTTTAAATTTCATACATGCAATACGCAGTACAGGGCATCATTACGCCTTACTTAGCTTTGAATGCTACCTAAATAATGTGTTTTACAATATATAATATAATAGTTATCATGATTTATGAGATAAAATGTGCTATAAGCAGCAAACATGTCATTGTGCAGATATTTTAGCTCTAGTATTAAATTTTTTTATACATTACGCCCCATTTTGCAACATTACGCATCATTTTGCTACATTATATAACTGTATTTTCCTCCCTGACACGGAATGTTTGCAAGGTGCTCGCTGAACGGAATCCCGTTTTATTATAAACTGGGAAACCCTTATCAGAAAGCGTAGACGAATGCATTTATTTTAGATTTATTAGAAAAACAACGATTTTCAACAGTATTAAATTTTGATGAAGAATACATTGTTATAACATCAAATAGGCGACATAAGGATAAATATAGGAAAAGTTTGATATTTTAAGATCTCGCACCGCGATGTGTAATTTTGTCGCTTTAAATCATCGTAATTTTCATATGGTTTGTTAAAACTATTTTAAGAAGGTATTAAATACAGAGAATGTTTGCCTATAAAGCCTCAGTAAGTGGCATATACAAGAACCTTAACTTATTACTGATAGAAACATTTAAGCTACAGAAGTTTTCTCTCTTCTATTTCATTTAGCCCGTTCAAAGATCTTATAAAATGTTAACTTGCTTGCGAATAGAGTGTTTTTTCCTCAGATGATTCAGTTTTCAAGGTTATATATAACGTCAGTCAAGTGAAATTGTCTTTTGAGTGAAAAAAGACATGATTCTATCTTGTAGCCATGCTCTCAAAACTAAGTCGATTAACAATAAATAGTCAATTTGAATAGAAAAACAAATATGAAAGAATGCTAAATAAAATTTGACTAGATTTATTCCAGCCGACTTAAACTTTATACAGAATCAATAAAAATGTAAAACAATTACAGCATACTCATTCAAACATATTTTATTCCGCATAACTCCAGTCACTTTACAAAGTTTCACGGAATTCTTTATTGAATTTGCAAACAGCCGACTATTGTTTCATTTCTTAAAAAGTGAATTTCACAGATAATACATTAATACTTTGTCTAGAATTACAGTACTAGACAAAGTATAAGCATTAATGAAAAACACTTGCTATTCGCAGCATGTCTAGACCGTATAATATTCTGTTGCTTTTTTTTTTCTGACTGCCAACATTTTTTCTGAACTTTCTCCTCCAGTGTATGTAAATGCTTCCGAAAATTTTGTTTACATGAACTACTAAGTGGGCACGACAAAAGATAAATACTAAGTACTGAAATCTATACAAGAAAAGTTGTATTTTTAAGATAGATATATCAAAAAGACGTAAATTTTCAGTGCGTTAGACTTTCGGAATCCAGACAAAGAAGCTGTAACAAACAGTTCAATCTGTCTGGTCTGTTACTAAAGTATTTTGATTTCTTGTATCAGAGGTTGCGCATTTTACAACTTAGTGGAAGATTGTGCACACATAAAGAAAGAGATTAAGTTTGCGCCATGACGTACATGTACACAGACAAAAACTTTCACAGTAAAACATTGATAAAGTACAGCTGCAGCAGACATAATGTTCGCAGCTTGTCAAACATTTTTTCACCGAAGTTCTTTGGCACACGATAAAATGCCAAAATGTCTGTGCGAAGAAAACAGATAGACAAAATTATATCCGACATGTGGTAAAAAATCTCGGTGATAGTTATTTACTTGATATTCTTATCAAGACATATTGTCAGGGAACACGAATGTTTTCTCAACTTTCTTCGGCGCTGATACTCACCAATCGTTGTAATCTCAGCAGTTAAGGCTGCATGGGTAAAAAGTCTTTTACCTTTTTATAGTAAGAACTATGCAACTTATTTATTTTTTCATTTTGGGATTGCTTTTATAAACTCAACATAAAGATTAAAATATAAATAACAACATCATTTTTTTAACTTGCAACTGCATTTTTCGGCGACGCCGTCTAAATTCGCTTTCGTTACCTATGCCACGTGACTTCAGTTTGCAAATCAAACTACTTGATAACGCATTATAGATAATTTATCAAAATGGAAGATTTTTGCAACACTCTGCCTGATTGGACGAGAGTGTCAATTTCTTTCACTCTGTTGATTGTTCTACGCTGAGTAAAATGTAGACAAAGCGTTTATCCTAAACGACGCTGTTCACAGTTTTAAAGCTAACTTTGGCTCAGTATATTTAGCAAGAATATTGATATATCTCAAAATGATAAGTAAGTTTGATAAATATGATAAAAACCTGTTCAAATACCAATATATATCAAATTAAAGAAAGAGCTGAATACGGTCTGCGTGTCACATGAATAAGGGTGTGATAAGAGTCTTTTATGTAGAGAAGTGCTTTTTAAAAGATTTTCCTTGTTACAATTGTCGTCTGTATATGAAAAGGTTTCTTGCTTTTGTGACTTATTCAGATTGCATATTAAAATGAGTACTTGTTTGCTTTGATATATTTGTTATAAATCATTTAACTGATTTATTATATATGAATATTTTTCTTTAGTATGGTATGCAACTATTGAACTCAGTTGAAATCTGTTTTATTATATATATGCTATATAATGACTGAATCTCATTACACTGAAATGAAGGTACGCTGCATACAGTTTATCTATGTGATATGACTACGGTCAAACTTTGCTTAAGAAACAGAAATATTGAAATAATTACAATTGTGTGTTTTGCTTGACCTTCACTTTTTTTATAGGTGTGACGTCATTGTCCAAAGATTTATGAATAGCGACTATGCTATTTGTTAAAGCGGGATCAGTTGGCCTGTTTTAGAAATAAATAAAATAATAAATAAAAAAATCCTTTAATTGATTTTTTCTCATGTATTCTAATCAAACTTGATTTGTAGCATCTTTATTAGGCCCGTAGCCAACTTTGTTCAGCTAGGACATTTGACCCCTTTTAGGGGCTGCTAGAGTTAAAACTAGAAATGCCTTTATACAGCGTCTCATGAACAGCTTGGTGGATCTTTGTCATACTTGGTCTGGAGCATCATTATAAGGTCCTCTTCCAAATTTATTTATATAGGAACTTGGGCCCTATTAGGGACCACTATAGCTAAAAGTAGATATGCCTTTCTTCGCATTAACCACTAAAATGTAATGGATTTTTATCAAACTCGATGTGTAACAATATCGTAAGGTCTCCTGCTGTTTTGTTACAAATGGGGATAGGGACCAATTTAGCTAAAATATAAACACGTTTAATGACCTCTTCTCATTAATTGGTGACCTCTGACCCATTAATTGGTGGTATATGGCCTATAGGTAAGAGATCACCAATTGTTTTCCCATAGACTTCCATTTTAACATTATCGCATGTACGGCCTTCCATAAATCGAAACGCGTATATCTAATCACATGTTTTTCAAGAACTATCTTTGTTCCATCAAAATATCGCACGAAAAATGAATAGTGATACTTTATTTAAGTAATTTTCGTATGAATGAGATGACCCCCTGTTTACGTCGTTGGCATGGCGGAAGAAATTAGTTTGATTTTACTATTATATTTTAAAACCGAACTTGAATTACGAAAGTAAAATTTAGCAAAGTATTTCCTTAGTTTATAATAAGGTAGCCGTGTTGAAGAAGCTTATTTGTAATATATTGACTACATTCATTAAAATCCTCAACATGACTACACGCTCTGGCAAACCGAGTTAATTTAGAAATATATATCCTATAAGATGTTGCCATCCAAAACGGGGAAATTTACAATACTAAAATTAAAGTCATCCTTCTTGTCATCAATTTTGGTATGTATAAAAAATGTGAAAAACTAAGTTAATTTGGTTTGCTTCCTTTTTGAGCCTGGTTAGATTAGGGTGACACAAGAAAATCTGGCCCTACAATGCAGGTAGAATATATAACATGAATGTCTGTTCATACTGAATTTATTAAACGAGTTGATGCGAGGCTTTGTCAAGCATATTATCATTTTTAATAAACGAGTTTAATAAAGTCAATGTTGAACGACACTAATGTAATATTCTTTAATCACATGGTAGCAATTAACTCAGAATTATAGGATTCCTTCTTTCTTTACCGATTAAAGTCAAAGTCAATTCGACTAAGGTGGTTTCGATCTGTACTAAACATTACAGATATCATTTTCATATAGCTCCTGATCACGCTTCTCGTGAATTATTTTATCTTTAGACCATAATATATGCAAAATAATAATAACCGAAATAGAAAGAGAACGGGAGTTCTAAATTAGAACACGTCACGGAATATGTGGATTTTGCTGTTATCTCGAGTATGCATGTCGGTCGATGAAATGTGTGTGCAATTTATACCTCCATTTGAGAACAAATAAATAGTTTCAAAGAGTGACTTCACGTGAAAAGTAAAATGGAAATGTTTACGAAGAGTTATATTAAAACTGACCGTCCTCCGTTTGAATTAAAGCACAGAACGATTCCGGAGGTATTGGAGCACTACTCAGAGACAAAGGGAGACGGCGAAGCTATTATTTTTGTGTCAACGGACAGAAGTCGCGATGTTGTCACATGGTCGGAGCTTTACCAAAAGTCTTGCAAAGTAGCGAAATCTCTCATTAACTTGGGAATTCGGAAACAGGAAATTGTCGCTGTAAAATTGCGTTGCTGTCCAGAATGGTTGTTTGCTACATACGGAGCAATGATGGCTGGAGCAATCCCTGTCAGTATAACGTTTACGTACACAGATGGAAGCGACCTCATCGCAATGATGGAAAAGCTAAAGAAATGCTCACTGTTAGTTCTAGATCCTGGATTAGAAAGCATTAACTGGAACATTCTTCGTACGCTTCTTGACGAATATAAAGTGGACAGTAAAGTTCGAAGTAAGAAAATGCCTTACTTCAGACATTTTATGTGTTGCGTTCGACAGAGAGCCAGATGCTTCCAGTGTTAAGGACTTCAGAGATCTTCTATTCGAAGACCATCCTGACATAGAACTACCCTACATAGACCCTAACGAATTTGCCATGCTATTTCAAACGTCAGGAAGTACAGGGGTACCAAAGCTTGTAGCGCACATGCATCTTGGCGCAATGAAATTAACAGAATCACATGCGTACGACTTGATGTATGACATCCTGTTCAACGACCGATCATTTAACTGGCTCGGGGGATATCCATTATCTGTTCTGACCGGTCAAACAAGGGTGACGATTTCCGACTTTTGTGACCCGCCGAAAGATAAGATTTCATATATGATTGAAGTTATAGAAAGGGAAAGATGTTCCATGATATTTGCTCTACCCCTTTATAAAAAGACAGGTATAGTAACAAATTAAGGAGATACAATGTTGCTGATGTCATTTCACTGAATTAGGGTCAATGATCTTAAGTCAGTACTGCAGTTTCATATTCAAAATATTAAAGACTTTTTCAGGGAAAATCAAACGCATGGTTTAGTCGATCCAGTCATTAATTTTAGAAATGTGATGTGTATGTAAAATGTTAAAGCATACCAGTTTGATTGATTTAGAATATTTTAACCTTACGTGCTTCACTAGTTACTATTGTTGGTAAAAAGACGATTCAATGGGGTTTAAATAGCCATGTTCGTAGAAAATTCTTATACACTTCGTTTTTGGTTAGAGTTGTAACACACCACACTTGTATACTGCTGTTATTTTATCGTAAGCATGGAGACTCGAGGAAGGAAGTAAACGGAGTGCAAAATAAATATGCGTTGTTCTCTGAATGTACCAGCGAAGTAGATTCTGCAAGAATTTAAAGCTGATTACGGTGATTCTTCACCATATAAAGCTAATACTTTAGGTGGGTAGTGGTATTTAGTAAGGAGGATCTAGTAAGTTAAAGCAAACCCTTTTAATCTAGTTATCAAAGATTGATGTACACAAGTCACTTCAAACAAACAAAGTGCAAACATTCTCAGTTTTATTTCGATTACTTTTGCAGGACAACTTGCCAAATGACTGGCCTGTGGAAGCTATTTTGACCGGAGGACAACCACTTACGAGTCAACTCGCTGCTTGTGTCGGTAAGGTTTGCAAATATCTACTGTGCGTTTATGGTCAGACAGAATGTTTTCGCGTATTGAAGGCACACATTTCGGATCCATCTGATTTTGTTGAATTTGGATGTGGAAGACTGATAAATTATCCTGGATTGGAAGTGAAAATCGTTGACTAGAATGGTGAAATTGTTCCTGTTAACCAAAAAGGAGAAATATATATTCGATCTAAAATGATGTTTAAAGAGTACTTTAATGATCCAGAAAAAACAAAAGCGGTTAAAACCCCTGACGGATGGTTTAAAACAGACGATATCGGCAGAATGACGGAACACGGTCAGTTCTTTGCAGAGGGCCGGAAATCAAACATGATTATTTCCGGTGGCTTAAATGTGGCTCCTGAAATCCTTGAAAACGTCATGAAAACATTTCCTGGTATCGATTTAGTAGTCATTGTACCAGTCCAAGACGATGTATACTATCAGGTTTTTGTGCGCATGTGTGATAAGGAAACCAGGGTGTGCAATAACCGAAACAGATGTCCATACTTATTGCCGTGAATATCATGCAGATAAACCAGGGCTCTTCACTGTTCTTCCGACATTTTACATGTTCTTTGAGAAATTTCCTGAAACAAGAAGTGGCAAAACGCATTGGAAAGAGTTAGAGAGACAAGCATTAGAGCGTTTTGGGCCTTCAGAGGGACAAAATTTAAATTGAAAAACTTCTCTGCAATTATTTAGTAGAACGTTTACCATAATTATGTGTTATTGTTCAGAATGATACTATTTGAGATTGGTAGTAACTAAAGGCAAAACTGTTTTGTTTATACTAAATGGGAAAAGTTCATTTTATTTTATTTCAGTATTCCAGGTATAACATCAAGCTCTTCATTCATTCTTCCGTTTATATCATGTACATTTTGCATTCATTCATGAGCAATTCAAATTTGAAAACAAATACGTATGCGCATCTAAATTTCATCAAATATATCTTTTCGATATGTGCAGTAAACCTGCAGGACCACTATATGTAACTAAGTCGGTCGTACAGTCATTCAAAAATAACATGAACTTTCATATGTTAAACACGCTATGTACAACAATTTTTATGATGTCCAGTTGGGGCCATCGCAGCAAATTAAATGGTAAAACAACGATGAAGAGTCGTCCGAACAACGATGCTAAAAAGTCAAAATTACAATTGTGAAAACTCAAAACAATGAAATCAACGGAAAATTCAAAGCTTGTTGCCAATTACTATTATATCCACGATAAAATTGTAGGGTCTTTCGAATATATCGCAAAAACACATGTAACATAAAGTTTACCGTCGAACTTGAACATTTTCTTCTGATCAAAATGTGCTCAAAAATGTTATCGAAACTCAACAAAAAGAACGCACGAATCGCTGTAAAATGGACACGTTGTGAACTTAGCTCAACGAGAAATGGATTGCGTCACATTCTAGTCCATTCTTTTCCTTGAACAGTCATCAGATTTACCAGATAAATTCTCTCAAAATACAAGGAACTCTCTTTTCAGCGTTTCTTCTGAGAAGAAAAAACAACAGCTTCAGTGATATTTTGAACTATGACTTTCGTATATCGCTTGTCAGTGGCTATAAAAAATGAAACGGTCGACATTATTTATAATATATTACGAAAAGAAGATGAAGGAAAATGACCCTGAGTTAAGTTGAATTTCTTTTAAATAGGAAGAACAAGAAAATTTCGTCTGGAAAAGAAAACAGCATTTCTGCCTCCTTCAGACGTTGTGTGGTGGAATGGTTTACAGAACAAAAGGAACAAAAGTGACATGCATTTTGCTAAGTATTATAAACTGTTCTGCAAGTTAAGCTTTCGACAGTTAAGTGGGCGCATCAATCATTTTTCAGTGTTTCAAAAACGACAGTCAGCTATTTAAATGTCAGGTGTCTTTTAAATTACTAGGAACAGGAAGACAAAAGAAAACTACTGATTATTAAGATTTTAACAGAGATATGATTTCCAGTTTTCTGGAATTAGCAGAGTCACATGCGTACGATTGGAATTTTCCGCAGATTTTGATTACAAATATTGTATGTAATACCACACTTTTTAAGTGTGATCACTAAAGCTGAAAACAAAAACACATGACAAGTCGCCATATGACCTATAATTTCCCAGTATCAAATGAAAAACATATTATTAGTTAAACGTAGAGATGTTCTTATTTTTTAAAGGTTAATCTAGGACTGGTACCTTTTATCATAAGGAATTGTTCCTTAATATCATGTTAAATTTGTGTTGTAATTGTACAAATCTATGTTATGTACTCTTGGGAATAAATATGTCTTAACTTATCGCTAGGACTCGTTACGCTGTGCTGAGGTGTTTATCATGCACCTTCTGTCTCTAGATCCCTGACCATTACCTCTGATCCTGTCACAGGTTGTTACAAGTAATTATCGCTTGGTACATTAACAAGCAGAATCATGCAGAATATCCCATGTATGAATTTATGTAAGAATTAATTCATAGCAAAAGAGGGTGGTTATACGTCAGGCGTAATAATTTCACGAGGGCACAGCCCGAGTGAAATGATTTATATGACGTATTACCACCCGAGGGTATAAATAGTGTTAAAATACGGTTCTGGTATAAATTACTAAGTCTTCGATTCTTATATGACCTTAATCTAAAGCAGTAGATAAAATATAGAAGCGTTCTTTCTTTGCAACAAAAACACTGACGTCACCGCACGTTAACGTGACGTCATTCTAGCGTAAGAATGTTTAACAGAGAAAAGCCTATTAGAAGTTGGTTTAGATGTAACAAAAGTAAAGAAAGAGCAACGTAAATTATTAATGTTGCAAAAATAGATCTTCTCTAATAGCTTCACTCTCTTAATATCAAATAATTGAATAATTAATAGTATTTAACAATATGATGAATGCAAAAGAAGTGCTGTCCATTCAATTAAAATACAATGTGTTTTGGGTAACGTTAAAATATATTGATAAAAGCAATTCTTCCGTTTACGATTCTATCTTATTCATACAGTATCATTCTAATAAGAAACTACGTGCATCTGAAAAATTTGACGTATACGTGTATCTATTATTAGCTTTAAGCCTTCATTTGAGTAATTGTATGAATCTGGCCTCTTGTGTTGGAATATGTTATGATTTTATTCAACTGCCAAATACGTAAGTTATAACAGTTTAAACATCTATCTTGATAATCTACATGTACAATACAATCGAAGAAATTCAAAATTTGGACGTGACTTAATTTTCAATTTGAATACACGTAACCTATTTTACAATAATTCAGTCATAAGACAAAGAATTTTAAATCTTTCACAGACAAGCTGTGGAAATTCTATTCACAACATAACACAAATAAACCATTTCTGTGTAGAATTAGAAAGGTAAACTTCTTGTTCTGAATGCTACAACATTCCGTATAAATTATAAGCATCAAACAAAATATTCTTCGTTTACAATTCTCTGTTGGCCATCGTCTTACAGCAGGGTGATGAATGCAGAAGATAAATACAAGGCGTACTGTATGTAAATTTTGCAAAAAGTTGACCGATTTTGGGAAAAAAGGGGCAAGGCGCTTTAAAAATCGCATGAAAAAGCGAAAAATATTAACTGCATCAGCGATCAGATTCTGTGCAATTCCCGATCGAAAGATTTGCAATCCCGCCCCCACCACCTGCAAGGAATAACAAGCCATAATCGAGTTCTTCATCCAGTGTCAGTGTAACAGATTTTGCTACAAAAAAATGATGTTTTGAAAGCGGAAGTTCTATGAACACTTAAAACTATTGTCAGTCATAACTCATACAAGTCAAATGTGTCGATCAGAAATCTTTTCAGATAGCAAGATTGCAGAAAAATTTCAGTGTGGTGAACGCCTACTTAACTTTGTTTGGTATAGCAGAATACCTCAGGTCAATGATA
The DNA here is from genome assembly GCF_021730395.1 of Mercenaria mercenaria. NCBI lineage: Eukaryota > Metazoa > Mollusca > Bivalvia > Venerida > Veneridae > Mercenaria > Mercenaria mercenaria. The sequence continues at coordinate 2,347,609 of NC_069377.1, read as the reverse complement.
GTGAAAGACATTTAAGTTACCTTGTTGTCATGTTTGATGAAAGTTTGAATAAAAAATCACAAACCAAACCAATGTATTTCCATGTTAGGTATTGAAAAGAAGACAATGTTGTCAGACATTACTTGGGATCAGCGTTGGGACATGTCAAAGTAACAGACTTGTTAGAGCATTCAAACGAAGGGGTTCAGGATGTACAGCCAGTCATAAAAATTATTATATGGAAATTTCATGGCATGATACAAAACAGGTTGAAAGGGACCATAACAAAAATTTGATTAACATTAGTTCATGTGGATTACACATCTTACATAACGCATTAAAACGGGAACACTTGCTACAAAGTGGGAGATTTCATCCTTTTTACCCAGTGTTTACTATCTGTTCAAAAACAGTCCAGTTAGAAAGGAAGATTTCAACAAAATAACCAGATCTGCTGTTTTGACGGCGGATGGAAAATGTACCTGTTTGTGAGAGAGCACTCCCGTAAATCCGACATGTTGACACCTATGTGAAGAAAGTCCAAGCAAAGGAACTTAAAAAGCCAGCTTGTATGTCATTTGAAAGTTAAGGACAAACTAATAGTTGCTGAGCTTGAGGTCTTCAGGTATATTGCTGTTTTTACAGCCTTTTCTTGGAAATTATCAGACTGATAGACCTATGACACCCTTTTTGGTGGTTGATTTGTCCAGCAAAATCTGAGAATACTGACAGAAGCTAAAGGTACCAAGTTGTTTTCAGTTGACTTGAATGATAAAGACATATTTGTCCCATATTCAAAAATAGAAATTGGCTTTTCTACAGAAAAAGCATTTAAAGAAGCCATGAAAGACAGCAAGTTTAGTGACAGACGGGCAATGGAGTTCAGGTTGGAATGCAAGGAGTTTATTGTGAAATTGCTTAAGAAGTTGCTTGAGAAATCTCCTGTAACTTATTCCCTAGTCAAAACTCTGATCATGCTTGACCCTAGAGAAATGGCATCCAATGTTGAATCTTGTAAATCAAATTTAAAAGGGACATTGACTTATTTTGGTAAGTTGTAACAGGGTAGTTGAAAGAGACTGTAATGAAATCATTAGACAGTATAATGACATTTTAGATTGTATTGTACCATCAGTAGGAACTGATAAATTTTCAGGATTCAATCCCTATAGTGACAGAGAGGATACATTTCTCTTCACACAAATGTCTCAGGAAAAGTAGAAAAAAAACTCTTGGAATTTGTGAAGATATGCCTTTTGCTATCCCATGGACAAGCAACAATTGAGCGTGGCTTTTCAGTTTGTAAAGAAGTCGAAGTTAAAAACCTTAAAGAACTATCCATTGTAGCTTAGCGTTTAATATGTGACTATGTAAAATCTGTAGGAGTGTGTTGAATGTCCCTGTAACAACCTGTAACAAAAGAGGAATCCAGGAATAAATCAGAACAGTACATAATCAAGCAGAGAGAAGCCGAAAAAGGTGATTCTGAAAAGAGGAAAGAAAGTGTCTTGAAGATTCAATTTCTGATCTGAAAAAGGCAAACAAGCCAAGTTGTTAGACACATTTATTATATCTGCTAGAAGTTACAAAAAGGTTTTGAAAATCTTAATCCTTTCTAAATGATCTGAAAGGAGATATTTTCTTGTCAATACAAAGTTAATTGGCTAAGATTATATGTCGATACCGCCTTTGTACTAAAATGCGCTGTTAAAACACAGCCACAAATGGCAAGTTGCAAGATACATGTCAGGCATGATACATCTCTGTACAGCATAAACCAGTATCAACATTTGACAACTGATAAAACTTATTGAAAAATGTTATTTGATTCAAGATTCCTCATATTTAAGATTGTCTGTCACATGTTTCAACAAATGTTGACTTCACTTCAATTTTCCATAGACAATGCCGGCTGCGCAGAAAGATGCGCATAAAAAACTATAGGAATTCTCTTTAAGAACGAGTGCATATTTCTCGGTGTAAAGCTAACAATCTGTTTATTACATAATATCTACACATACTGATATTGAAGAGATATCATTCATTTCTCAGCTGAATAAAATTGGCATCACTGGCGTAAAGTAAATAAAGTAACGCTTTGACACACATTAAAATGACGTCATGCATCCGATATGAAATTCTGAGGTCAATATGGAAAATATTGACGTTTCAAGGTAAATATGGAAACTATTGACGTTTCAAGGTAAATATGAAAAAAATTGACGTTTCCGGTTCCATTGTAACTTGACGGAGAATAAGAACGAGTATGTAATAATTATTTTGATCAGGGTTTATATCATGCTATATATAATTGTATGTGTGAGAATAGTTTCATTGTTTGCGTAACTGATCTCTGTACATGTTTGCCAAAATATATACGCCTTCCTCCTGTGATTCTGCAAGGTAATGTCCCTGCACAGTATTTTGTTAATAGTTGTTAACGATACATAATATATATGTTCAAAAAATTGCTTCTGGATTGACACAACTTCCTCATAACAGTATTTATTCATTTAGATATACTGACATCGCATATTTCTGTTGTGTGAAAAGAAAATGAAAGAGGGGAGGGGGAGGGGGGGTCCATGGCAGAGTTGTTAAGGTCGCTGACTTCGAATCGCTTACTTATCCCCTATTTTAGGTTGAAATCCTTCATGGGATGTACTCCTCTTTTGTGTGCGGAAACTCACTCATGCTTGAAGTAATACCATACGGGACAGCTAGGATCTGTTTGATCTATAATTCACCTTAAAACAAAACAAAAATGAAACTCAAGAAAATGTTAACATTTCTTCTTATGCTCTGCTGACTTTAGTGCATTGCATTCGGATCACGGGAACTAAACATATTTTATGACATTAACCATAATATGCACTTTTTTAACTGCTGACATTGACTTGTTACAATAAAATATGTATCATTTTTATACGGATCACAGGAACTAAACATATTTTATGACATTAACCATAATATGCACATTTTTAAAAGCTGACATTGACTTGTTACAATAAAATATGTACCATTTTTATTCGAATCACGGGAACTAAACATATTTTATGACATTAACCATAATATGCACATTTTAACAGCTGACATTGACTTGCTACAATGAAATATGCATCATTTTTTATACAGATTGCAGGAACTAAACATATTTTATGACATTAGCCATTATGTGCATATTTTTAACAGCTGACATTCACTGGTTACAATAAAATATGTATCATTTTTATTCCCTTATTATCTGAAATGAAACAAAATGTCAGTTATGCTTATTATATATCATGTATGCGCGTTCACGTCATTCAGTCATATATGTATGTAATGCATTTATTTTTGGCTATAATTATGTAAATTTTCCGTATCGTACGTGCGTTATCAGGTACATACACACCTGGTACACAGGTACATACACACTTCTTATATGATCAAACATGTACCCATTGACTGGTTTAGCACATTAACGCAAATTCTCTAAAGTTATACAAACAGGGAATATGCCGTAATAGATAAAATTTGACTTGTATTTCTTCAATTTTTGACAACAATATCTTGATTTTCGAATACTATAACACATACTTTTAAAATAATATACCGGGGTATAATTTTGTACATGTATTACCATGTGAAAGTTTCGTCTCTTAATATAACCAGTATTCACGGTATTGAGCAAACTTGCGTTTTGATGTTGTTATGGTATGATATGATATTATATGATATATGATATGATATGATCATATGATATGATATGATATTTCATGACACAGGTCTTTAAGAAAATGTAACTCGTCGCGACTTTTCCAATACTTCAGCATGCTCGCCCTTTGAATATCGATAAAATCATAGAACATAAAACTGCTGTCTGCTGGCACCGGCTTTCTATATCTACTGAACCGCCATTTTCCAATATATACGTCACAGTGTAGAGAATACATAGACGATCATAACTAATGTTTACATTTTCCTATTGTTCTTTATTAAGGATTCATAGAATGGATTTTGCGATTTCGTTTGTATATCAACGCTTAGTTTTTACTTAGCGATATCTGGATACTTTTGTTGTTTTATTGTGAAATCTGGCGGGATGCAACGCGATGTATTTTCTTATTTGGAAGGGAGACTTCCGAAACATTATATAGACTGTTTTGGAAATGACGACAGACTCCAAGTCAGCAGGTAGGTCCATAAACACTGTGTCTGATATAGGTTATTTATAGATTTTACAATACGCAGTATTCATATAGGATCTTGGAACTAAATAGTATGTATTAAACAGAAGACGCCCATCTAGATAAAGTCCTACATGACAATTGATTGCAATATCATATTTTAGTCAGTCATTATTTACACTGTAACAGTTTGTTAAATAAATACAGATATTGACGATATTATACGCGTGCAGGTTATATTTGGTTGCGGCTTTTTAGTAAGACATTGAGCTAAAAGAAACCGGGTCAGGATATTGCTTGTTATTGGTTATGTGTAAATTTCGTAGACACTAGAGATTTCATGTCTGACCAGAATTTTTAGTCAACATTTTCTTCGTTTTCATCACATATAAGGCTTGTAAAACAAAGTATTGAAATGGCTATTGTAAATGATGTTAATCTGTGGAGCGTGTTAGAAGCAGTTTTTGTGCTTTTATAAGATGAATAAAAAAGTCTAAAGATGCACACAGCTACCGCCTCTTTTTGACATTGACTTTACTAAAACCTCCTTTTGAAGAGTATTCAATCCCTACCACAAACCTTATTTGACTGAAATTTTCAGTGGGAGGGGGGGCGGCGTAGGTTCAAGCCCCACTGGGACCATTTTTTCCCTTTATTTTCCTTTTTCTAGTAAGTTATTACTTTTTTCAAGACTTCTTATTGATTTATTGTATAAAAGTGGAGTTTTTCATTTGCTAAGCGATTTCTTTCTGTTCAAAGTGAATTTACCTCTGAAACAGAAGGGGGGAGAGTTAGACATCTTTAAAAGTACTGAGTTACATGCGGTAAAAGTTCTCTATTTTTCCTTCATTCTTTAGATTACATATTGTGGAAGAAATGTAGGTATGTTTTACTCTTGCCCCAAGGTTATTTTTTAATGAAGTGAGCAAAATTCAAAACAGACCCGCCGGACTCGACCTTAATTTTTCAATGTTGGAGTTAGAATTCTGTCTCATTAAATTCGTTTACTTGAGGCACCCTAGAAAAAAATTATATTGACAGTTTTATTTTGTGTTTTATAATTGTTTACCAATAGTTTGATGTTTCTTTTGTCAAAATTAATGGTATAATAAATTCTCTGCAAACGTTTTGGACGGACAGTGGTCATCACTTTGAAATTTGTCTCTACTTGAGCTTAAGGAAATACCGTTAATTATACAAAATTTATGAAAAACGGCATGGTAAAAGTTATTTGAAAATTGCAGTGCGAAACACGGTCAACTTTAAGAATATACCAAGCAAATGCCATTTGTTAAACATTACTATTAGGGGTCCAATACCTTCTTTAAATGCATTAGTGATATTGCAGATGGACACTCTCCCTCTATACCGTGAACAGGTGAAACAGACTTCATTATTCAGGTTCTACGAAATACATATTCCATAAAAAACACGACTATATGAAGCCATGTATTGTACTGCTTATAAACAAGTTTGTTGTGTTTGTTTTTTATTTCATGAAAATGTAATGTATATCGTCTCACTATTATCCCCTGATATTTCGTTGTAGACAATTTCAGCACATATATGTATAATGTTGTCAGTAATATGTCAGTCTGTCCCTGACATGGAAATACACTTTTATTGTCATAAAAATTGTTTATTTTTCAGCATGACAGAAATATTTGGTACTTTTTAACACATGTACTGATTAAATAAGGTCATTTACGACAGAGCCAAAACACATTTAAATGCTACAAAGCGTCGCTACAGTGTTCTTCTTAACCATTTTGAAACAGCTACTGTATGACATGGACATGGTGTGGAGTTTTCAACAGCAGTTTTGATTCTGTTAAAAACTGAGAGTATCTGATCTAGGCTTAAATCAAATGCGACGCGTTATTGTTTTAGAAAAATGGATTCATTTTAAAGCATATTTGGATAATCTTACATTTAACAAATATTTCTGTAACTTAATTTGTTTTATTGCGACTTCATGAATACTTCTCTAATGTTTACATTATTTATTGATGTGCACATTATATAAAGTCTGATTATGTGCGTACGTTTCACTTACTACTGTTGTTATTTGAAATCAATGACTGGCTTAGTGCATATCAAGACGGTCTTTCTAAAGAAAAGACAATTACCTTCTATCGAACGCAGCTCGCGCAATGTAAATTAATCAGCGCGTCTCTATGTCAGTGAAATGTTTTCTTTATATGGTCATATTACGTGATTGATAAATGCAATGCTAGCATATGATATGACAATAGGGATACAGTACATATAGTTTCAGTTGTTATATGTATAAAGACGCTTTGTTTTTTCTCAAAGTAATTCCTTTACTAATGTAAAAAGGTATATTTATATGTCATGCATGACGTACCGACACGCTTACAAATCATGTTTTTTTCTGGTTTATTGGAACACAAAAGATTAGTTGTATTCTTAATTTCATTTTATTTTAATATGTTGGTAAGGGACAGAAAAGTAAAAATTATAAATAACCAAAAAATGTATGCGAATGAAAAACTTAGATGCATTATATACAGATAAACATCAATCATATCAAAATATAAAATGTCAGAAAACTATTCAAACTTTACCAGCATAAACATTATGCCAACATGATTTCAGGGAAGACGTTGTGCGTAAAATTGATAACGATAGATTAATTCATACTAATAACTGTGTTTTAGCTAAATTGCAATGAGAACTTCAAACCTATTGAACCAATCTCCAGTCGGCATCTCTGGTTACATATGAGGTGTGGAATTTGATCTAATGATCAAGGGGTTGAGAGGCCGACACCTTCGCACTAGACTAACGCTCCCCACTAAAATTTATAAAATTGAAATAATGTAATGAAAATGGCATATTTTTTACAAACAGTCAAGATAATTATAATTCATTAACGGACACCATATTTCACAGTTTCACTTCAGGCTGCACCACTTTTGTAAAAAACAAACCATCTGTTTCGCTCGATAAAAGATATTATGATAAAATAAATTCTTAATTATTATTTGCATGTTTAAGTCATTTTTTATCAATAAATATCAGCTTCACACGAAATAAAATATCTGTACATATTGACGAAATTTTAATACGTATAGATCTAAAACACAAATGTTCTTTTGGGAAAACGGAGTCAGAAATATTTTTGTTATCTACTGCAGATCGACCACGGAGTAATTTGTCGTCGTCTGCTTATTTAGTTTTGGTGAGCGACACACTTGAGTTATATTACATTTTTAAAAAGGGTCAGTTTACCTTGATACAATGATTATGCATCGTTTAGATATATTTGCACTAGATTATATTCAGGACCTTATTTCGTCTTGAGATTAAATACTGAGCAGCAATTTGGTGCACGACATTTTGTCGAGAACCGTTTCCTAGATACGACATTTTGTTGAATATGATTAATCGTCGTCACGGCATTCCGTCGAATGCGACATCAACGTGATATCTTACTCGACGAAATTTACGTCTAACGCAAATAGCGGAAGTACAAATATTAAAATGTCCTAAAACTATTAAGTGATACAAATTGTAGAATATAATTCTGACCTAATAACGGCGGTTGGCGTTAATTGGTACAACTGATAATGTCTTTAAATTGGAGATGTACTGCATGTTTTAAGAACGTAGAAGTTGCTCTTGGGTTTGATATTTCCTTGTGATCGGATGAATTAATCTTAGTTTTTAAAAGAAAAAAAAAAGAAAAATGAAATTTATAGGCAAATGAAATATATCATGTATATAATGCGTAAACATCTAAACAATAGTTTTCTATAATGATATCAGGGTTGTTGAGATAAGGCTACTCGGTAGAAGTTCTGTTATGTTGTTGCTAGGTTCCGTTGCCGTATTAGCTCAAGTTCAGTTCATATCACAATTTGAGCCGTGCCATGAGAAAACCAACATAGTGGGTTTGCGACCAGCATGGATCCAGACCAGCCTGCGCATCCGCGCAGTCTGGTCAGGATCCATGCTGTTCGCTTTTAAAGCCTATTGGAGTTGGAGAAACTGTTAGCGAACAGCATGGAGCCTGACCAGACTGCGCGGATGCGCAGGCTGGTCTGGATCCATGCTGGTCGCAAAGCCACTATGTTGGTTTTCTCATGGCACGGCTCATTTAGCGTTTTGAGGCCCACATGGTAGATGGGGAAACCCAATGTGTAGCCTCTAGAAATAAGGTCGTTACTTTCGTACTTACTTACTTATTTACTAACTTACTAACATTAATGCTAACGTAAACACGATTTGAGAAATGTTCTTAGAATTTTTTCAACGGCTTGATATTCAGTTTAAATTGTAATATGTCAGCTGCCATTTAATAGACTAAATGAAACAACAAAGACCCTCTATCGCACATTGACAAAATGTTGTACAGGTACAGATACGCATCACGAAAGTGTGCGTGTTCTACCTCAATTTGAAAACGTTGTATTTTCTTCTTTATTGGATATTTAGAATAGACTTGATTTATGAATTTCATCCTGCATGTTGTATATTTTGTGCTGAAATGAAATTATTTTGTGACATATATTTTGCAAACACTGAATTCAGTAAAGCAGCATTTTAATAGCTGATCATAGGCAATGCCCTTCGTAGAGTTCTGTATTTAATTTCACACAATGAATAGCTTACAGTTTTATATCTATAGACACATCCGTCCTTAAGAATGTGTCAGACATACGCAGTCAGTCTTGAAGCACATTTCCCATCAGCCTACACAAAACCTGATGTTACGATAACTGCATTATTTCCTTATCCTCATAGCAAAAACAGTCGCTTATAAAGTTTTCAAAATATACCATATGCTATCTAGAATTTATGCAAAAATAAAAAAAGAACAATCAAAACCTGGAGAGCTGCTGTTGTATATATTTCGTTCATTCTCGGTGATGGATTTCCTCCAGAACAGTAGAGGAACGCAATCTAATGCAATTGTTGTGCAATGATTTTAAGTCAATTTGTCTTGAAACCGGAACTGCCTGGTGACATATGATCGATCTTGTACCAGATAATGTCATTAACTAAGCAAGACTACGTTCCCGGGGCATATTGCACCATTTTAGTACAGATGGGACAGAAAATCATACGCTTTCAGAAAGATCTATTCATTGCCAAACTTAGAAATGGTCTAATCTTGCGTTTTCTGTTGTCTTGAGTGCATTTTAAACGCTGAAGTAAAATGATTTTGTTGTTTTAATCTTTTACGTTAATAGCTACCTGATGGAAAGGTATGTTAGCATGTATCCAAACCAGCTTCGTAAATTAGAAGAGCAAGGTATTGACTGTGAAATAAGACAGAAGCCCATAGTTTCATAAATCTTAAGCTTTTTTATTAAAACTGAAATTTAATTTTTGCTTTTCCAACCCCTGGTATTTGCGGAAAGTTTAGCAGATTGTTACCTTGATTTTACCTTAAGTGATTTGCAACATTTCTTAATATAGATTTTCCTGAATATTGAATTGAAATAATGCTTTGAAAGTACATGTACTTATACACAGTTATTATTTTGGTATCACAAAAATTGCCACATGAATTTAAAAGATACATTGTTGGGGTACCAGAGGAATTGCCAAGATATATTGTTGCTAGTAATACAAGCGCAAATGTTATTTATTAACCGAAACCAACCTGCAAATAGTTTATACTCACTTAGCTTGTGTAATAAAGTAACTGTAGAGAGCGAACGGACTGTGTATTCTTCCAATGTCTTTCATATCGAGCTGTAGACGAAACTCTTTAATCTAAGAAAAAAAAACTACCATTTTTTATAACGCGAAACACTGTTATATTATTGACTTTCGCACGCGATCAATACCACACACACAGCGTTCCCTGTATTTATTCAAGTCAGCTCTTGGTACATGAGAACATTTTTTTTTCGATATTGCCAATAAGTTTGTGTTGACCTAATCCTCTTTGAATGATATAAGGATTCTGAAATGTTAACATTGCGGCATCGTCTTTGACTTTTATTTATTACATGTAAATAATGAAATGTTGCAAATATTCTGCCAGTATTTGATTCATAAGTTATTTTTCCTATAGTATTTTCATGTAGAAGGTATTGGAATAGGGGATAAAATGAAAGATGAATAGACTCTTGTTGTATGGTTCCTCTTCTGTAAGTGATCACTACTATATCTCAAATAGAACAGTATCAAAATATCAGTTTACAAGTAAAATTAAAGGTACTTACTACGGTTTGTTAAAGAAATGGACTTAGTATTTAGCATTAGTTACCAAATGCCCGACTGTATTAAATAAATAGTATTAACAGAGTATATCTAAGGTACAGTAATTTGATAAACAACTTTACCGAAGTCCGCAAAATACGAGCTTGGCATTCAAGGCTAAGACTTGGCAAGTTGCAAGACATACCCGTTATATGCAGGAGTTAGAGAAAAAGTATCACGAAGACGCCATCAAATAGGAAAGCATTATGATAATTGCAGATTATTTTGAGTAAACGTTAATGCCTCCTATGATAACATAATGAAATATAATTTACAATTGTCTTCTTGGAGTAAAACTTATAGTAACATCAATTGGAACAGCAAACAATACAAAATCGCTCGACATTTTACCATCCATTTTATCATTGCTTGAGGAATTTTAGTGTCGTTAATTCAGACTTATTGATTAGTGTTCATTCAGAGAAATGATAAACCAACAGACTATTTACATATAATCTATCTTGTTTGGACTTAGAATGTAGCTTTTCTTCTCAACCAATCCTACGGTTTTCCGATTGTAAACAACCTGTGTCCATACACCTTATTAAAACATGTGATGACTCGACAAAGATCCTGTGCATTTCTAAATCCAAAAATGTCAAAAATGCAATTTTCTGTTACGCTTGATTTTTTTTTTAATTTCTAGGCGTAGTTTATGCCCCATTTTGTACCAGCTATTTTAAAATGTAGCTTCTAAAGATACGTACCGATTATGTTGTAAAAAAACAAGGATAAATATCAAACAGGAAATGCCATATTCCAAAAACGCAGCCTCCCAAAAACGAAACTCACAGCACGCAGATGTGCACACTACCAACACACACACTCGCATACAAAGCAAACACACGAGGACAAAATGAACAAATAAAGGAACACAGTCGGACACCGCCTTGGGGCGGTCAGTCTAACAGTTGCTGCATTTTCAGTCACACAGACTTTGTTTCGATGAATACATTTGGTATAAGAAGATCCCAGACGTCACTTTTTATGCCACTGACGCCTTACAATAGCTACGTGAGTCTTAGGACTCACCTAATCTTTTTTTCAACCCGTTTTGACGGGCCGGTATAACGATATGGTTTTTGTTTAAAAAACATTGAAAATGACCGAAGCCATCGGATCCCATGGATACTTTTTTACCTCCCTTTCTGTGAGAGCAATAGCAAATGCATTGGCAAGCTTAGAAATAGCAGTTGCAATACATAAACCCAAGGAGATTCTGGGGTAGCTTGTCAACACGGTTATTTACTACCAATGATTCTTCTTCTGTTGTTGTTGTTGTTGTTGTTGTTAATTAAGGTTAATGCAAATCATATTTCGAATTATAAACGGACCTAAAAAGCTAGCCCAACTTTTAAGTGGAATTAAAGGACTTTTCCGTAGCATAGATGTAACTATTGATCAAACCAGCGTTGTACAATATTTAAATTGATTTTAATCTCAGTTAAGCAGAGCTACATTTAATGGTTAATATTCTGCCAACAACTATCAATTATACTGCCAAGTACTTGTTATTGCCTAAACTAGGGGTCTGCTTTTAAAGTTTTCTCTGTAGCCTATAGGAAGAACTTTCTGACTGCTATTTTGAAACCTTCGTGCAAACAATGTTCCTGTTTCTTTAGAAATCTCTGTGACAAAATAGTTTCGACATGTCTGAAAATATTAAAACAATTCGTGCGATTTATTTTTGAAAGGACCTTTCTGCAGACTATAAATAGTATGTAGAATGTTACAGATTAAATATAGTAACGATCAAACAAGGCGTTATGGAAAAGATGCGTTTTTATGTTTAGATTTGGTACGGAATAAATTCTTATAATGAAAGCCGCATTGTTACTCATGAATTTTGACTTAAAACTTTGCTGATTGTAATGCTCCTCTACAAAAAAACACCGAAATAAATATAGCAATTTGCATGATCATAAGATCAACCAAAAATGAATAAAGAGTTAGCACACTTGTAATTTCATGTTTGGCTAATCATTTGTACGATACACTACCCTAGCATACTGTACTCTCCCGTGGCATCATAGGTGTTGCAGTATACAATATCGATCTACAGGCTAGCTTGGAATCGGACTTTTTACTCCCAACGTAGCATGGTAATGGTTTCAATCTTAGTTGCTCTCTTCGTGATTTTAATAGTTGTGTAACTCACGTAAAGCAAAATGCCACAATTAATGGCATTCATGTTTTTCCTAGCTCAGCCTCTCATATCGTTCTATAAGCGTACAAATATATACATTCATCACATATTCTAAGGAATAAATTGAGAATATATCTCTCTTAAACATAAAATGATCACTTCTTGAAATAGATAGAAATATTTTAAACAGAATAAGTCTTTTCAGTCTTCTAATAAATTTCTTCTTATCAGGATGTTCAGTTATCTTGTACAAAATTAGTTAAATTATTCGGAACGTTACTACTTGCTCAGTAAAGACTTTTATGTCTGGAAATCCTATAATTTTGTGTTTTGTTATCTTCTTTTCGCGGCAGATCTGTCACCTCTTCATATGTGTTTTACAAAACATTCCTGTTATAAGTAATACAATTTCTGAGTAGGGCGTTGTCCAATTCTAACGAAATGTAAAATGAGCTTTCGTTTCTCTCACTGCAAGAATCTATTGAGTGCGAGGTCCTTATTGGTTAAAACAGGCTTCATGAGTGTAAAACTGCACTAGGTGCTATGAAATATGATAACAAAACGAATTAATATGTATTAAACAAGCATATTGATCTGCAATAAAAGAAATGATTAAAGCAATGGTTTGCCGCTTTGGGGCGGAAATAAAACAAACCGTGAAAATGGCGATACCAGCATGACACTGTCAGGAATTATACACCGGACCTGACACATTTCAAAAGTGAAGCGGTGTTTTAATTTTTCACCTCATTTGAAATGGCCATTAGCGGTTAGACACACATTGCACATACACTTATGGAAAAGCTATCCAAATATTTAATTTGACTTGACTTGCAATGTTCACTGTTTGCCTTGTTCTCGGTGCTTCCGAGGGATCTACTTTCCAGATTTTATTTACTTCACAACAGCGGGTGTTAAGTGCTGTGTGGCGGCCGTAAAAAGTCGCCCCAGCTTCATCTCAGTGTTGTTATATTTTCTGGTCCTTCGTGATCATTGATTTCAACTCATTTAGAATTGAAGATTGAATACTGCTTTAGCCGGTGCTAAAAGCCGGTGCATTTTCCATTACAAACCGAGTCTGCAATTTTCACTGTTTGCCTTGTTCTCGGTGCTTCCCAGGGATCTACTTTCCAGATTTTATTGAAAAGTACACGATATTTATCAAGTTAAGAAAAGTCAAAGTATTAAAGGAATACACATTCGCTGCTTTAATAGTTAACACATATTCTTGGTTTTAAATCAGGAAAACAATAATTTGACAAATCTTTAGTTCTTTTCAAACAATATGGCCGGCAGTTTTAAAATAGGCTCGGTATTAGGACTACATATGATATGAATACAATATGAATTTAAATAAAGCTGTACAAATACAATTATTCATTGATTTATTGATGACGTAGAAGTAAGCCCGCGTGAATTTTTACATATCTGTTACATTTATAATAGAATATGGAAAGTAGTTGATAAGTTATTTATTATAAATACGGCATTTTTAAAATAAATAGGTTAACGTCAACCGAACCTCATTTTTAACTTTCAACGTGTACATTGTAAATAATAAGTAATAACTCAAGTAGTCATGTCAAAAGCTACAGCTATATGATTAATAAGTATGCTCTAATATCCACACTTTATGTATGTTTCTTCACAGACACCTTTGGTCAGTACCATCCCCACCTACCTCTTCAGTCCCTGTCATAAGTTAAACAATTACATTTAGCGTTTCAAAAAAACGCATTGAGCATAGGTGAAGATCTCAGACCAAACTTTGTTACAATTTCAGCATGTTTATAAAATGCATCCTTTACAATAAATATTTCTTAATATTTCAAGACCGATTCAAGTAAGTCACAGATCTTTATGTGAATGCTGTAAAAGTACATTACGTAATGATCGAATGAACAATTTTCATAATACAATTTAGGTGACAATTACTTAGGAAAAGCAATAACGGTTCACTATGGTTATTACTCTGCCGTCAGCAATCCATATCACTGCCCGAACAGTTGATTTGTTTAAAAATAGTCGTTTGATTACATAGCTTTCAAACAGGCAATATTCTTTTCTGAGGAATGAGTTCGACTGAAATCTATCACCACTGACAATTTTCTGATTCAATCGTCTGAGAGCTGAGAACTTATGAGACATGTTTTCAATTATACTTTTCATGAATATTTGCTTAAGCTTGCCGTTCCTTCACTCTAAGTTGTCCGGTTAAGGAACGAGCACATATGTACTGATGAATAGCCTCTATATATTTTGTTTATGTTCTACTTTACTTCTATTTTAGTTTTTCCATTCTTGTCATGACAGTTGTATTCGTCATAACAGAAATAGCAACAATATACAACATAAATGTGATATAGTAATTGTCATTACACTAAACCAAACAGCAACAGTAAATAACAAATATCACATGAAATTGTAATTGTCATAACACTGAAACAAACGAAAAGGGTGATAAACAACATAAAATTATGAAATGGTAATTGTCATAACATTGAAAGAAGCAGCAAACGTAACAGTAAACAACATATGAATATGAAATTATAGCTGTCATAACACTGAAACAAACAACAAGGGCGGCAAACAACATATGAATATGAAATTATAGTTGTCATAACACTGAAACAAACAACAAGGGCGGTAAACAACATATGAATATGAAATTATAGTTGTCATAACACTGAAACAAACAACAAGGGCGGTAAACAGCATATGAATATGAAATTATGTGCTTGTCGTAACTAGCAATAATCATGAAAAGAAACAGGTTACGCCGTAAACAAACTAAAGAATGAAGGAATAAGTGGAACACTTATAATACAAAACAGGGCTGTAACAGTATGAAATGAAACAATCTACAATTGTGCTCTGTCAATTTTGTTCTATAGTTTACTTGATCTTTGAAGGATTAATTAACGCTTAACTATACAGTTTTGGTCATTTTGGACTTTCAGATTAGTAGGGAAAGACAGGGCACTCGTAATTATTAATAAGCATGGACTCGCCGTGAGAAACGAAAAACGCACTCCAATTGTTGAATTCTATCAGTGTCCGCCTTACATGTATCTACTTTTACTGAGTCCATGGTTTCTGTTGGTTAAAGTCATACTGATCAATTTTTCAGGTTATATGAGACTACAGATCTTTGTTAGAGATAAGACCGACCCAGTGATTGTTAGCTTTCTTATTTCAATAAAGTCAAAACAACGAAAATGATCTCCAGTTATTAAATTTAACGTCAATTCAAATAAATGGATCTCTAATTAACTTAGAAATGTAAAAATATTTTATCGAACTTGTCTTTAAAGTTTTAGAAGGCGCTGTATTCATCATGTGAAATCTTTGAAATAGAGGAAGTCGCCCAACAAGACAAAAATAAAAATTGTCGAATGCTCTGTTTGGGAACTGTACTTGAAATGCAAGCTACCGTCCTTGACCTCTAGCCCCCAGGTTGAGCAGAACTCAACATATACACATAAGTACAATACTAGAGTGCAATTCCATTAAAAGCGGCGTACGGTCCCCGGTTACAATAATGTACGAGCCTCAACGAGAAAACAGTAGGCAGGAGCAATGATGCCTGAATAGCACAGAAACTGTAAAAGAAAAAAACAGTCGTCATATCCAACGGGTTATTAAACAATACCCACAAACTACGAAGGCGGAAGTACTGGGACCAGCCACTGACCAAAGCCATAATAGCCAAGCTGAAAAACTAAAACCTTAAGTACGACTAGAACAACATAAACGATCTGAAGCGATTCGAATACAACAGCTCAGATTAAATTGCGTTGTGGTTCAAGAAACAGTCAAAAGGATGAGATTAATCCTTTCAGCAGAGGAAGAACCCAGGTGTTTCCCCTTGTGCTAAGAACACTTTTAGATATACTACTGATAACATTTTGCCTTGGACTCACTGACTAACATTAGTTTATACAATACTTTAGTTCACAATTAATTTAGAAAACGTTTCAGCCTTCATTTTGTTTTTTATTAAGTCTGATGTACAAAATTATATGATTTCATCACTGAACCTAATTAAAGCTTCCGCTTCGAGTGCGGGAGTTCGTGGGTTCGATCCCCGACCGCGTCATACCAAAGACGTAAAAAGTGGTACTAGTAGCTTCCCCGCTTGGCGCTCAGCATTAAGAGGATAGTGCTAGGACTGGTCAGTCCGGTGTCAGTATAATGTGACTGGGTGAGGTATCATGCCACGTGTCTACGGCGTGATATTCAAGTGAGGCAGCACTATAAAGTTGGGCATTGTGCTCACTGCTACAAGTAGACACCGTCGTTTATATGACTGAAAAATTGTTGAAAAAGACGTTAAACCCGAACACACACACACACATCAAGCAATAAATTTTATCGCGGTAAACCAAAAGCACTGTTTATGATTAACATTCTGTCAACAGCTATCTATTATACCGCTATATGTTTGCTATCATCTTATTATGTTTTCAAGGTTATTCCTCTATAAGGCAATAATATTCCTTGAAGAATGATTGGGTTAATATCCGTCAGCACTGACAGCTAATCTCTAAAAGCTGAGAACTTATGTGGCGTGTTTTTTTATCATTTTCAATATCCATTGTTGTCGACAATCTAGAAGTAAATACAGTCACGCCTGTCCACGAAGAACCCTACAAAAACGATGTAACTGACCTTCGTAAAAAGGTAGTCTATCGAACGTAAAATCGCTAGATGTCTACGCAGATAAATTTAGTTGCAGTTTTAAAGACCCGCCACAAAATAACTTACCATGATGGTTATGTTACATGCTTTTCATCGAGAAATACAGTATATACTTTGATATTGTAGCTGTAAGTTGACAGTGGCATTTTTGAGGTCAAGAGTTGGGCGTTTACTTTGAAAACGATTTCTTGAATTAATTTTGCAACTTTTATGCATAGTAACTGAGGTATTTTGTGTAAGCAATTATTCAGCTGTGATGTTCAAACTTTCAAATATACTAAAACAAGATTGACTGCATACCAGAGCTTAAGAGAATAAGCAAGATAAAGTTAAACTTACAATAACTAAAGAGCCTTTAACTGTATTATTATAACTGTATTATGAGAATGTGTTTACCACGAACTGCATAGAGGGAAGTAGGTCACTAGATTTTGGCGCGCAGTAAATACAAAGGTGACTTGTCCAGAAAAGAGTCTGTCTAATTGATGTTTTAGGTAATACTGGCGCTGAAAATGGTTTTTGTTCAATAGATATGTATGTTTATATTTCAATATGAAAAATTCAGTTGTCATTAAGCAGTAACTGCTCCTCTGAATTGTTTAATGTTGTCTTTTTAGCATATGCACAGTGTGAGAATTAATAATTAATATATAGAATAAACTACATTCATGCAAACAAAATTTGTGAAGTTGATATACATCTCCCTTAAAAGTATGTAATGTGAACTACAAAATCTATTGACTTTTGTCTGAAGAAAAAGATGAACCAATGACGTATGTATCTCAAAATTTCTGTCCATTCACGTTATCTCAGTGACAAACTCTTGAACGTTTTTCATTGCATTCAAAGGAACAGTTTCGTCATTGATTCTTAGGAATTTGATTGAAAATATATGACTCGTCCATCATAAGAAAGCGGCATTTTTCATCTCTCCATAAGTTCTTTCTGCCCATATCTATGTGTGACTGTCTACAGTACAAAATAAATACTAGCATAGAAGTTCAAATAAAATGAAAGTGTTGAAATCCTTATCATCGATTACTTCAACACATATTCGAATTTTGTGTTCTTTAACTTGAAAATTTTTATGTAATGTTTAACATGGTGATGTTCCTTCCACTTCACGCTTTCCTTGTAATATATTTCATAATGGGGGTCACGGGATAAGAAAGTTGTACTCTTGTATAATTAAATGCTTCTCATAGAATATTTGATTTAAATTAAGTTAGTGCACGTATTCAGAACAACATTTGCATTAAAACATGCCATAAAACATGCAATAAGACATGCACATGCCTAATAACGAGCAGTGTATGAATTCATTATGCTATCACATTGTCTTATTTTAACTCTGCACTTAAAAAGTGTTTTTCTAACGTATGCAAATAAGATAAAAAATATATTTATAAGTAAATCAGTTAGATGAATAAATTATACTTTATGCACTGATCAAGTATACCTTTTAAAAACATAGTTTATATCGCAGTTACTTTGAAAAAGCAGTAATAGTTTTCTGTGAAACAAGAATCCATGTCACTGCCCGAATGATTGCTTTTTGTCTAAAAATAGTGGAATGATTTTATTGCGTTTTCAAAGAGGCAAAATCTCAAAAAAAATTTCTCTACGTAACGAGTTCTGCGGAAATCTATCACCATTGTCAATTAACTGATTCAGTCGTCTGGGAGCTTGGGACTTAAAGACATGTTTTCAGTTATCTTTATCATGAAATCTTGCTTCCGCTAGAGGTTCTTTTTTTATTAAGATTGCCAGTTAAAGAATACGTAAAAGTATTTTATTTTGTCTAAAAACAAATCCATGCATACAATGTAGGAAAAACTAAATAATATATTTGTTTACTATAACATTGACGAAATTGTAAAGATGTCGTCTCCCCGTACATAACATCTAGTCACATTATTGTTCCAAGCATTGCTTATTATCGTGCAGTGGATCAAATGAAAAAGAGATCAAATGTGCAAAACACCAGTACTAAAAGTGCATAACTAGCATGTACATAATGTACAATGCGGTATTTCATCATTCCACTGATAATTCACTTATTTAATGATATCTTAATTAACAAGAGGTAAACTTTTTACAGAACACAATAGATCAGTTCCAAGACAAAATGTCGACTCCCTCCATCCAACATTTACGATTTAGATGCACTATGAATTTTATGTTAAATAAACAGTTCCTGTAAAAACAAATGATAAAATATGCTATTTTTGAATTGCCCGTATTCATTTAATCGTAGATTTTGGTTCTAAAGTGAATAACTTTTGTAAAATACGATATATAAAGTTAAAATAAGTTTATTTTTTCCATTTATTCTCAGATTGAAATACGCTGCAAATGTTTAAATCTGAAATAAAACTGTTACAAGTGGCCTGAAATACAAGATTTACCGTATTCGTCACGTTGACACTAACGTGTTTCCAGCGACCATCGCCGTTTGTGTACAAAAATAAATTTCTGTCAAGAAGCCACAGATGTAGATGTAGATGTGGTTTGTCTTGTCAACGAATCTTACAGTTTTCTGTTGATAAAATGCTTACCATATACTATGCACTTTTTGCACCTTCAACGACGAAGGTCGTGGGCAATTCGAAGCGATAATTAGATGTCCCGTCATTTTTTAATCTTTTAATTTCAAATTCGTTACTTACTTGGTATTCAGCCGTTTTAAAATCATCGGTGGTTGATTCATATTTTTGTTAATGGTTTATATTTAATTTTGTGTCGAGGTTACATAAGATTCGATTGTAAATCTGTAGGTAGCTGATGACCCCACACGATCTTAACTGCGATACTGACGCAGGAGAAAACGTATAGTTATTTCACATGTTGAATGGACAAGTGTTGTCTTAGATTCAATCATTTCAACAAGAATGAAAACAAACGCACTTTTATTCCTTATGTTGTTGTATATTCCAGTCTGCTGTATGCCTCAATTCAAAATGATGGTAAGTAAATTAATCAAGTGGCCTTAATGAAACAAAATCAAATTTTGAAGGCTATTACATTTGTAATTCAAGTCACCAAAACACGGGATTTACCCATCTTTTATGCAATATCTTAATTCTTTAATTAAATCGGCTTTTATCATGAACAGTCCCCTGACAGCCATCCGTTATACAGCAGAATGTTTGCTGTTGCTTCAAATAGCAATATGTTTTAAAGTATTTTCTCCGCTAGACAACAACCTTCCTTGAAGAATGATTGAATGAATATAATATATGTTTTCTTGTTACTCAAGAATCTATGGGCTTAGAACATATTTAGCATGTTTTTTAATTCTAATTTGTTATTTTCACTTGTTAAAAAAGTAAATACACTCCAGTCTTTGAAGTCCCCTACAGGAAACGAAAAACGCAGTCTGTGTTAATATGTGGTCTAATAAAAGAAAACTTGATCAGTTTGTAGATAAATCGATATACTTTCAAGGCTGATTAGTCTGTTATGACTTTTACACGGCAATGGCCTATTTTAAACATAGAAATGACATTTGTTAAATGAGCCGCGCCATGCGAAAACCAACACAGTGGCTTTGCGACCAGCATGGATCCAGACCAGCCTGCGCATCCGCGCAGTCTGGTCAGGATCCATGCTGTTCGCTAACAGTTTCTCTAATTCCAATAGGCTTTGAAAGCGAACAGCATGGAGCATCCGCGCAGTCTGGTATGGATCCATGCTGGTCGCAAACCCACTATGTTGGTTTTCCCATGGCACGGCTCAAATAATAGTTCAAGATGTTTTAGAAGTCACCTACTATAAAAGAGCAACTGAATATTTGAACGAAATCATGCAACCCTGAATTATTATTTTTCTTGAACATTTCTGTGTTATAATCGTCAAATAAAAACGAATTATTATACCATTTTTACGATATACAACAAATAAAAAAGGAATAAAAACGGAACATATCATAAACATTTTATGTTCATTCTATTCCATTTATTTCTATACATAATTGATTAAAAGTAAATTGTCTGTAATCCATACATACATAATTTATTTATAAGCACCCATTTGTCAAGATTTCCCCGTACCTTTGGGAATTTGCGCATACGTAATTTTGTATTTTGCTTCACATTAGATATGATAGGCTGCTGAAGCAAACCGTACTCTATCAGTGCAGCAATTTACAATATCGATCAGCTTGGAACTGGATTGTCTGATGTGTGTCTTCATGTTTATATCACAGCAACATCGTGGATTTTTCAGTGTACGTCTTTGTCCACTTCCAGCCGAATAATACTGGTCGGTGGTTCTACCCAGGTGCCCACTCGTGATGAAATAATGCACGGAGGGGCACCTGGGGTCTTCCTCTATCATTAAAAGCTGGAAAGTCGCCATATGACCTATCATGTGTTGGTGCAACGTTAAATCAAAAAAAAAAAGAATAATACTGGTTGCTACATTTTGTGCTCTCTTCTATCGGTTTATGGTTTATGTTTAAACGTAGGAAAATGGTACAATTAGTAAACGATTTGATGATGCTGTAACATCAGCCATTGACTTTTATAGGAATAATAAATCAATAACGGTATAAAGCTGCTTCCACTGCGTCAAAATATATATCCATCCCGTCTAATCAAGACTAAGCTCAATTTCGAAATACGCTTTGATACCTTTATAAAGTATAGATTCATCATAGATTCTAAGGAACATAGTTGTAAATATATAATTCAAAAAAATTAATGGCCACTACTTAAAAATCTTTACATAAATTGTTTCATATTTGGTATTTTCCATTCATGATTCTTTTATCTTTTTTCTTATAAACACATTATGCCAAATGAGAAGAAAATATATGTTTGGACTCAAATCTGCTCATGAAATTTTAAAACCATACGGAGCACTTTCGTGCACTGATTTAAAGCGAGAACAAATTATGAAAATATTCACGCCATAGTTATTGCAAGTTTGTACTGCCACGAATATTCTTTTCAATGTGTTATCCGTTAAGATAAAAGTATATATTCGCATATATCGTCTAGTCTGCTTACTTTTCAGTGAAGTAACCATATTGAATATATTGTATATATAAAATATGCCTTGTGCCACGTAAGAAATAATTTATAGCAAAAGAGTGTTTAATCACTATTTATGCACGATGGGCGGTTATACGTCGGGCGTAATAATATCACGAGGGCGCAGCCCTAGTGAAATTATTTGTACGACGTATCACCGCCTGAGTGTATAAATAGTGTTAAAACACGATTTTGCTATAAATTATTTCGATTCTAATATGCCCTTAATCTAAAACAGTAGATAGAATATAGAAGCGCTCTTTGTCGCAACAAAATCTTTGACGTCACCGCACGTTAACGTGACGTCATTATAGCGTAAGAGTGTTTAAACAGAGGCAAGCATATTAGAATTCAAGATTCTGGATAAGCAGAAAGCTGTATCAAAATGTGATTAAATTCTGTAACGACTAAACATTTTCTGAAACACTTAATATAGCTATTAACGTTTCGGAAAGAAATAATAGTTTTCTTTGATGCATATTCTACGAATAGCTATCCATATCACTACACGAATTGATGATTAAGTCGTCTGGGAGTTGAAAACTTGACAATTTTTCAATTATCTTTTTCGTGAATATTTGCTAAATCCAGTGGTTTCTTCATTATTTGGATTCCCGTTTAAGAAAAAAAAGCAACTATCTGCGGATGAATAGTTTTTCTTATTTGTTGATATTCCAGGATTTTTGTCGTACTTTTTTTTTAGCTCTCAGGGCGAGCTGTTAGTATAGCTGGATGGTCCGGCGTCGTCCATCGTCCATCTTTCGTTTTCCTGCGTTAACAGTTTTACTTAAACATCTTCTTGTCAGAATTACACCAACCATGGTCAGTAGCATCCTGGCGTGGACCTTTATCAAATGTGTTCAAATGGTTCTATTTAGCCACTTTTAGGGATCTCCAGAGCTAAAAATAGAAAGAAAAAAAACATTTGAAGAACTTCTCATGAACCGCTTGATCAATCTTCATCAAACTTGGACTATAGCATCATTATAAGGTCCTTTCCCAAATTTATACAAATGGGGGCACTTGGTTTCTTTTAAGGGCCGCTAGAGCTAAAATAAGAAATATATGTAAACGACTTTTTCTCATGAACCGCTAGATGGATCTCCATCAAACTTGGTCTGTAGCAGTATAAGGTTATTTCCCAAATTCTTTTTAAATGGGGGCACTTGACCCCTTTTAGGTGTCACTAGAGCTACAAATAGAAATACATTTAAACCACTTCTTCTGATGGAACATGATTTGGAGCATCATTGTAATGTCCATTATTATATTTGTTCAACTGGAGACACTTGACCCCTTTTAGGGGCTGCTAGAGTTTAAAATAGGAGTACCTTTAACCTCATCTCATTAAATCCTGGATGGGTCTTCATGAAACCTTGTCTACAGCATTATTATAAGGTCCTCTACCATGTTTGTTCAGTTGGGGGCACTTGGCTTCTTTTACGGGCCACTAGAGCTTAAATTAGAAATACCTTTAAAGCACTTTTTTTCATAAGCCGCTATTGACATGTCAAATGTGTTCAAATTGTGACGCTTGGCACTTTTAGTGGCCACTTAAGTTGAAATAGAAAAACCTTTATAATTATGATTACATCTGATGGTTATGCGTTTAAGGTGTGTGACAGTAAAATAGAGAAAAAAAGTTTTAAATAACTTTTGTTTTAATGAACAGCTTAACATTTTCGCCAAACATAGTTAGAAGCAAAGTCAGATGGTTAAGGTTTTCTTCAGGTGAGCGGCTTAGGTCTATTTAGACCTCTTGTTTATTGTTTAATGACATGCGACGTTTCAGGTAATAGGGATAAGAATTTTAGTTCTTTTTTTTTTTTTTTTTTTTGAGGCCCCAGCTGGGTAACCCCGTTTATTTTTCTTTGCATAACATACATGTATATGACATACAATTTTTATATACAATGTCAATGACATATATAGTCAAAAAACAAAACATGATCTTAACATGTTTCTAATCAAAATCACGTCAGATTCAATACGAATATTATGCAAAGAGTTTTGGAAGGTAAGAAAACAGGAAGGAAGGAGAAGGAAGTAGAGAAGAAAAAAAAAGAGCTATGTCACTTGGGAGTTCTAACTTTGATTAATGAAAAAGTAGATTAAAAAATGAGGAATAAAGGGTGATCGTTTCCTGGTTTCAGTAGCAAGTACTCAATACTAGTATATGTACAAGAGTTTTAGGGGTTGTAAAGTTTAGTGTAGTCAGCTATTATATTTCATCGAACTTTGACCATTTTTCTTCATGTCTATCTAACTTGTTTTGCATTAATGCGATTTCTTTTTCAATTTTTATCCTAGCTTTCAAGTATTGTACAAAGCACTCAAACATTGGAATGTTTTTGCTGTACTTAGATTTAAATATAAAATATTTGCATAATATTATTATAAAGTTTAGAACATCATTTTTCTTATTGTTTTGTATTACACCGAAACATATGTTTTTGATATTCAGTTTCACGTCAATTCCTTTAGTAGTCAATAGATTTTGAATATTGTTCCAAAAGGCTTGTACTTTGGGGCATTCCCATATTATGTGTTCAATTGTTTCTGTATTCATGCAGCAGAAATCACATAGGTTACTGGGGGCCAGCTTACAGATAA
Organism: Mercenaria mercenaria; assembly: GCF_021730395.1. Classification (NCBI taxonomy): domain Eukaryota; kingdom Metazoa; phylum Mollusca; class Bivalvia; order Venerida; family Veneridae; genus Mercenaria; species Mercenaria mercenaria. The sequence goes on along the minus strand of NC_069377.1, from coordinate 2,322,725 downwards.
ATAGATATTTATTTGTGGGCAACAGACGCATTAAAAATTTGTATTGAAAACTGCGTAGATTTGTATCAATGGTAGAAAGGAATGGTACGCTAAAAATATTCTTCCAATTTAGGTTTTCATTTTCAAAAAAAGATTCCCATTTCACAGCAGCAGTTGGTTTTTCATATGGTACATTGGTTGCTTGTAAATTATAAAGATACTGGTTGGGTGTTTTACAAACTTTTAGTTTTTCTATATGAATGTTTGTTTTATTTCCGTACAGAAAATTTTCAGAGATGCTTTCTATTAATATTTTCGGTATCTTTGTAACCAACTGGTAGTATTTGAGATAATCACTTTTTTCCAAGTTAAGTATTCGTTCTGCTTCTTCAAACTTATAAAACCTGTTTGTTCGGAAATCAAATAATTGATCAATATATTTTATTCCCTTTCTGTTCCAATTGTCCCAATATATTGTATTTTGTTGTAATTTAATGTCGGAGTTGTTCCATATTTATATGTTTTTTCACTTCATTATTTGTGTTTGAAGAATTCATGATTTTAAACCACGAAGTTAAAATATCTTTCAAAAATTTGTGATTTTTGCAAATTCTAGCAATATCTTGTGTGTGTAAATTACATTCGAAAATTAAACTGCCCCCAAAGTTTTTAAGGAATTTCTTATACAGTATTTTCCAAAAACCGTTATTTTCATTTGAAATTATTCTTTTAACCCAACATGCTTTGATCGAGTACAGAAAAGCTTTAATGTCTGTGAGTTTAAGTCCTCCCAGATCATAGTTATTTACTAATGTTTTGCGCTTTATTTTTTCATTTTTTCCGTCCCATAAAAATTTAAAAATAGTTGACGTGATATCTTTGATAGTATCTTCTGGTGGGTTTTCAAGCACTGTAAATGGATAAATAAGTTTCGGTAGAGCATATGTTTTAATCACAGTACTTTACCCAGTAGGGTTAGTTTTCGATGTTGCCACTGTTTCAGACAATTTTTGAATTCTTGCAATTTAGGTTCGAGGTTGAGCTTATTATTTGATTCTAAATCTGTATAAAATGTCATTCCAAGTGTCTAGCTTGTTTAGAAGTCCAAACGAAATTCATGTTTTCAGCATATTTTAAGTTCCTCTGTTTAAGTGAACCAGCCTTTAGAACTATAGATTTTGTTGTATTAAGTGTGAGTCCAGATATTTTGCCAAATTCATTTATAACCTTTATAAGTCGTTCAAAAGATTCTTTCTGTCCATTATTTACATAAGTGGCATCATCTGCGAACAAGGTTTGTTTAATTTCTGTGTTGTCTATTGTTAAACCTTTTATTGTATTATCTTTTGCTATAAAATTTGTCAGTAATTGAATGCATATTATGAACAAAGAAGAGGAGAGAGGACATCCTTGTCTAACACCCTTCTTTATTGGAAAGCTTTCTGACATATAACCATTATTTATTATTACACTGTTTATTTTGGTGTAAAATAGTTTTACCCATGTAATTAAAGATGGTCCGAAGTTGAAATGATGGAGACATTGCATCATAAAGCTGTGATTTAAGCTGTCAAATGCTTTTTGATAATCAGAAAAAAAGAGTAGACCAGGTTGATTATTAGCTTCAAGGTATTCAATGATTTCATAAATTAAGCGAACATTTTCACCAATATAGCGGCCTTTCATAAAACCAGTTTGTTCATGAGTAATAATTTTATCTAAAACTTTTTTAATTCTATTGGCAATAGTTTTGGTTGCAATTTTGTAATCTATATTTAAAAGACTGATAGGTCGCCAGTTTGAAAGTAATGATTGGTCTTTTTCAGTCTTTGGTAATAGTGTTAATATACTTTGCTTTTGTAAATCTGTTAGTTCACCTTTTCTATACGAGAAATTTAAGGAGTTTATGAGGTAGAGTTTTATTTCGTTCCAAAAGAGCTTATAAAATTCTGTTGTTAGCCCGTCAGAACCGGGACTTTTGTTGTTTTTCATATCAAGTAGTGCTTGTTTACACTCGTTTTCTGTCAATAAACCTTCGCATGTTTCCATTTCATCATTTGATAATTTGTTTATGTTCTGATCCAAAAAATTTATATTTGTTTGGTTTTGTTCATGTTTTTCGTATAAAGTTCTATAATAGTTTACTTCTTCTTTTAAAATCTGATCATTTTTGTTATTTCTTGACCATTAATTATTAGTTTTGTAATGTTCTTTTTTTCTGCACGTCTTTTCTCTATATTTGAGAAATATTTAGAATTATTTTCATTACCTTCAATATGTATAGCTTTTGATCTAATCAATATACCATTGACTTTTTTCTCATATAAACAGTCAAGCTCATTCTGTTTTTCTGTTATTGTATCTTTAATATTATTTATGTCTTCATTTTCAACAAGTACCTGTTTATTTAAACTTTCAATTTCTTTTATCAGTTTACTTTCCTGATCTGTTTCAATTTTCTTTTTGTATGTAGAATATTTAATTGCTGTATTTCTAATAGTACCTTTGATAATTTTCCCATAAAATATCAGGTTCAGCTTCAGAGTTTTGTCTAACTAATTCCTTAATATTGTCTTTTATCAATGATTTAAAATCATCATCTAAAAGAATACTGTTGTTTAGCTTAAAATAACCTGGACCTCGTTTACATTTGTCAAAATTTATTTGCAGATTAACACACGAGTGATCGGTTTTAAAAGCCTGGCATTATATAACAATTATTTGATAAGTTACATAAGTATTCGGAAATTAAAAATAATCGAGTCTACAGTATATACGTGGTGTTGAGTTTGATTTCCATGTAAATTGGGTGGATGAATTGTTCATATGTCGCCATATGTCAGTTAAGCTACATTCTTGTATAATTGCTTTAAGTTTATTTCTTGATTTTAGTTGAGTGTCGACTCTCCCATTTCGTTTGTCTTTTGTTATATCTAATACTCTATTAAAATCTCCCCCAATGATAACGTTTTTGTCATTATTTTCAATTAAAAATTCTTCAAGAGATTTAAAAAAGTTGACGTCATCTTTATTTGGGCCATATATATTAATTATTGTTATATCTTGGTCCTTATAATTTAATTCTAAGGCAATAAGTCGTCCTTTAACTATTTCTTTGAAACTAATTATATTATGTGATTCTTCTATATTGAGCAAAATAGCGACTCCTTCGCTATTGGAACTATTTCCGCTGAAGTAAGATTCACCATTCCAGTCAGATTGCCAGAATGTACTTTGTTATCTGGTAAATGTGTTTCCTGAAGAAGACATATTGAGATTTTTGAGATTTTAACCATTGGAATACCTGCTTTTTTTATTTGAATTTCCTAAACCCCTAACATTCATTGAGCTAATTACGGATGCCATGAACTATTTAGTAGTGCTACTAAAACCTTACTTAACATGGAAACGATCATTTTCCTAACACTGAATTTGTTTTTAGTGGAAAACATATTTTGAAAAGATGTCAAGGGTACCAATTTTTAAGTGGTGAGCTTATTTATAGCGAGAACTATCAACATTTTTTCTATAGCTGAAAGTTATTTCTACGTAAGATAAATGCAAATTACATTTAGAAAAATAAAAACAAAAACACACAATACGCACAAAAAAAACCACAAAAATACATATATAGCGAGAACTATCAACATTTTTTTCTATAGCTGAAAGTTATTTCTACGTAAGATAAAATGCAAATTACATTTAGAAAAATAAAAACAAAACACACAATACGCACAAAAACACAAAAAATACAAAACATACTTTTTAACAGAGGCCTCAATGCCATTTTTCAACATTCATATATGACCAGCAACATGTGATCTTAGAATTCTATTTCAGCTTAAGAAAGAAAAAAAATACCGATAAAATATTCTACGTTTTGTTATCATTTTTTGAAAGCATTCTTATTTGTATCATTGTTTTTAACAAAAATTTTTAATACACTGACATGAAATTTATGAAGCTTATTGCCGAAGGAGGTAAAACACATGATGTATATGCAAAAAGGAACAAGTTGTGCATAGTTTGATATATATGAGAGTAATTGTTCAAAACCTTCAAACATTACATAGATTCATATTCAGTATTTTATAATCAGGGCAGTTGAAAGACAACAATTGTTACTGACCAAACATGGAAGTTATGCATAGTTTAATATATATAAGTGTAATTGTTCAAAACCTTCAAACATTATATAGATTCTTATTCAGTACTCAAGATCAGGGCAGTTGAAAGACAAAAGTAGTTACTGACCAACACGGAAGCGTACTAATAAACAGGTGGCCACACTGCCATGCCGTTCTGACCGTTTATGGAACCACACCCTCAAATACCTAGCTAATATCTTCTGGATACTGTGTTACATAGTGCCGATTCGAGACTGCTGTCTCTATCTACATGTATATACAGATAGATCTAGTTCAATATCATTTGAATGAGTAAAAACACTTCATGAATAAATATATTTTCTAACACAAAAAGCATGTAGAGACAGTTCAACTACCAATACTTATTACATACTTAAAATTAAATTATCTTACTTTTGTAGGTTTTCCAGATCTATAATTAGCTACCAACTATTCATTTATAACTGACCTTGTGCTAAAAATAGTCTGTTTTGAACATGATCAGTAATGCACTGGTGATTCTCATTTCACCTGTTAAAGGTATATACCCATGTTTTTTTTTGTATTTTGTCGCATACAGAATACTTATGATCATTTACAATTTATCATATGAACATGATCTTAAATATTTAAAGCGAGTTTAGTTTGTCAATAAAAAAACAGATTTAACCGTAAATACCACATGTATTTTTTTAGCTGAGATGCGTCATAGGGCTAGTAGTAGCATTGGAAAAAAAACCATAGAATACTGGACACTGCGCTACCTTTTATTAAACTAATTTCTCAAAACAAAAATACTACGTGTAATTCAATATTACGCAGTACAAAAAAAAAGAAAAAAAAAAGACACAAACAGAAACAAAAAGAAACTAGGTATAAAATGAATGAACATCCCTGTTTTCTATTTAATTCAATGTTAAAAAGTAGTGGTGTGTTGGAAGAATAATTTATCAGTGGTGCATAAACGTAGGTCATATACCTTTAGAGTGATTGTGTTATTCTGTAAACATTACTGCCCTCAATATTTTGACAGTTGACATACCTCAAAATCAAGGGATGTCAGATTACCAAAGATCCACGTTTTGCCCTTTAATTCAGTTACCAAGCAAAGAAAAAAACAAACGTAGGAATTGGTCGAAGAATAAATTTATAATTCCTGTATGTGAAACTAGTCTTTTTTAGTTAAAAATGCGAAAAGCGAAAGAAAAGACTTGTTTACAGGACTGTTTCATTTTTAAATGGTGCTATGCATTGAAACTTTTTACAGACTTGTCTTTTTATAAAATCCAAACCTATAAATATGCAGGACAGAATTTCAGTCTTAAATAAATGTTATTACGTTATAAAAAGTATCATATCTGTACCCTTTTCAAATATATAATGTTATAATATTATAAAAAGTATCATATTTGTATCTTTTTCAAAATATAATGTCTACATATTAATACAATAGTTTCATGAATATGAGCAGTATCAATATGTTTTAGTCTCATAAAAATATATCATTGTTATATGCTTGTTGACACATAACTCGTGTCATGGAACATTTAATAGTATATGTTTATGTGATAGTTCATATATGCACAATTTAATAAAATACTTTTCACTTTTTGTTTGTTTCCACATAAATTTCTCTTTTCATATAGTCGGTATAGCACTTAGAACTATTTTCACATGTAGGTATATTAAATAGTTTAATAGGTTTATACAAAATACACAGTTCATGTCATGATCAGTTCATGTTCTGATTTACACAGTTAGTATCTTCCAGAGCCAGAGGCATTCGCTCGGCGTTCTGGCCAGGGTGCACTTAACCACCATCCAAAATTTTTGTACTGTACTTGTTGTACAATGTCAAAGTGGTTCTTGTAGAATATCTTCCCATTCCTGAACCAAGCAGACTTCACAAGATCTGGTTTTTTGTATTTAACTGATTGGAATGCTTGGTAATTTTGGGATGTCATGTCATCCATAATGGAAATTGCCTTTTAGTTCTGATTGTACCAAAGCAACCACAACGGTTAACAATAAAGATCAATAACTGCACATTTACATAAAATAGTAGTTTTTGCGGATATAATGCCACCTCAGACTTACTTTTCATCTAAATTCACGGTCTGTTACGAGAAGCAAACTTTTGTAAACGAAAAGGGACTTAAACGTTCTTTCACTTTCCATCTGCAATATCTTTCAAACGATAATTGCTAACAGTACAGTTTAAAAAAAAACATTTAACCAGTCAAATTTTGTTGCCGTTTTGTAGTAAACGTTCTGTAAAGGCACGTTTAAGGGCTTGCTGGTCATTGTTAAAAGTTATGTCGATAAGAAAGTATATCTAATGTACCCCCGGTAATGCATAAGGATACATATAAGAAGTACCGTAAAGAGCAACTAAAATGTGTAAACAAGTTATTGTATTGCGGTCTTTATAAGATTGTCTTTGCAATATAGATGACGTTCGAAACAAGGTTACTTTTGGTCTCAGACTAGTTCATTAAGATGGGTGGAACAGGGGTTTCATTACCTGTTTGATACAGCAGATCTCTATTTCAGACTATATCGCGAATGTTGTATTCAGGAGTGAAAGCACTGGTCTTTGAGAAGGGTAGTGACACGTTCGCCAGTGGACCGGAGAAAAAAAATGTGGTTGTACTTGTTCAATGTTACGTTGAAATGTGTGCTTCAAACTTTCATCGTCTTTTCTATAGACTTGTTAAACGGTGTAGGTCAGCAAGTCGCAGATCATGTGACGACTGGTCAATTATAATACTGGTTACTCAGACTAATTGATTACAGTTCGTTCAGACAAATAATAAACCAAAAGACTATGTACATATAATATATCTCTTTTTGGCTGGGGATGTAGTTTCTCTTGTCAAAGGATCGAACAGTTTCCCTGATTATAAAAAAGTCTCTACCAAATATCTTATTTGCATATTCAGTAATCGGCAAATATTTTGGATTTTTCTAAAATGATTAATGTCAAAAAAGCAAAACATAGATTTCATTACCCAATAACCCGTCAGTTGCAGATTATTTTTCAGTTTTCTTTCAATTTCCATAACCCATGTCTTACTTCGTAATACTAGCAGTTAGTTTTACAATCATCTTTGATATAAATTGATTCGTTAAGGATTAACCCTAGAATTGTTTTGATGAATTTTTAGTTACACATACACAGCTCAGGTGATGTGTAGGCATACTATCTGTATTCGTGAAGTATGGTCCCAAGCTTAAGTTTAAGGCATATAATTATTTTTCATAATTTTGTTGATAAAAGAAAAGCAAGTATATAAGAATCTTTCACTGGTTGGTGTGGATGGAAATATCAGGCTCGAGGGTAACTGCGTAGGCGGTAACGTGGCTCTGACGAGTTACCGTAAAACATTTACCCGAGAGCCAGATATTTCCATGTGCACCTTCAGTTAGTGAGAGATTGCTTTGCTTGCTTGCCGTATTCTTTATTTAGTTGAAGAAATAAAATAAAATGAATGTCTTCCTTTTATTAGCCTTATTTTATTTACTAGCGTATAAATTTACTTATTTATTTATAAAATATAGCACTTGAGCAATCTTACACCCAGTGGTGTAATACGACTTTTTCAAGCACTGGCAAAAACCTGGAAAAGCCCTGTACGGCATGCAAGAACTTTAAGCCTTTATTTATGTGAATTAGTCTGAAACATGTAACTAAACGAAATAATAAACTCAAGATTGTTCCCATGAATCAAAGAATTGAAAGCGACGAAAGTACTTTTCCATAACTATCGATTAAACCATCTTTAATACAGTTCTTTAATTGACTATTATCTCGGTAAAGCCGAAATAGATTTTGTGATGAATATTCTGCCAACAGCCATCCATCAACATCGCTGAATGCTTCCTGTAGCAAACACTAGGAGTATGCTTTAAAAAATTCTTTCTCTTAAGGAAATCACATTACTCAGTGAATGATTTTGGAACATTTCTGTCAAGACTGATATTATCTTGTTCCAGAATCTAAGAGCTGGTAACTTATGTGGCATGTTATCAATTTTCAGTTTCTAATTCGAACGAATACAAAAACATAAATAGAGTCAAGCATGTCCGTCAAGATCGCAGACGGCCTTTCAAGGTAGATTATTATGTCTGTCCTGATTATAGACTACATACTGTTTTTATATCTGTCCGTCCGTCTGGGATGAGTCACAAAATATAGCCGGATATTAATATGTCATGTCGTTATGCGTATCTTTAGCACTTCCAAACCCGGTTATTTGTTTCGGACCTATGTTCCCTTAAATATCTTCTCTGTGTCTGTACTAGCAGATGATGAAATTGGCGACCTGAGTGGCTGCCTTTGTGTGTAAAGCGCCTTTGAACGTATTTACCACGAAAGGACAGCTATATAAATCTGGTGTAATATAATAATTGTATCATATAATATTCTCTAAGTAACATTATTCAGGATTCTGTACTACCAGCGGAAATGAAACGAAACTTTATAAGAATGGTCAGTACCAAGCTTGGGTGTACCTTCCACGGGTTTTTTATTTGATTGATTTTTGAGTTATGACCTTTTGATTTTTTAAGCATATGGTTTTCATAGATATTCTTGGTTGGTCTTCATATCCATGACTCCATATGTGATTCTATACAAGAGTGATTAATACCACGTTGTACTTACCTTCGGGCGAAAAACTGATCATGACTACGTGCGATAAATCCGCGAATTTATTACATGCGGGATTAACGTCCTCGTTTTGACGGTTTTATTAAAAACAAGTTATGGCATTTCTTTTAAACTGACACTAACATTTTGTTTATACATGTATATTACAATAGTCGCTGAAGCAGCAACGATGTCAACTGGGACCAATTATTGTATATTATCATAAATGAATACATTACAACGGCAGATGGCTTTAAAGAGTCATATGTCTTGGGAATTAATACCGCATACCAATTGTTCGACATTGGCGTGGGAGTAGAGTTAACCTTATGAAAAGAAACATTTCCATGATTAAGTTAGGAATGGCAGTATCTGGGTTGTTTGGTTGTTAAGGTACCGCTCCTTGTTTCCTTTGCCTTATTCAATTTTGAAAATATTTATGCCTGCACCGGTTTACAATTTGATCGATGTAACTCATTGCAGTGTTGGAGCGGTCTTCTGCGCATGCTCGAAAGCGATTATCAGTTGTAGCGCACGGCAAAAATATGCATATTTTTGCATGTCCGCACGCATTTAGTGTATAATATGCATAAAATACTGACTAAAGGTTAGGGTTAGTATCACCGTGGTTACAAAATATATACATATAAGATGATTTTCGTTCAAATTTAGTTAATCCGGTATGTACCGGAGTCTGTAATTTATACCGGCGCTCCAAGTCTGCATTGAGTCACAGTCCAATTTGATATTAATAGGTCATTTTTGTACGGTTAAAATCTGTAGAATTGCAATAGTTTTAAATGTCTAACCCTAACCCTACTTATCATTCACGTACCGGTAAAATTTAAATTCCCAAAACTTAAAATAGCTCAAAACTCTTTATTACTGAATATGCTAAAAGGTAAAAACATGAACGTGAGTTACAAAGTTTCAACAGTGCTCAATTCAGTCATTGTTAGAAATTCTGACTGCTATTCAGAAATCTTGGGAAATTATGAATAAGCTATTGTTGGATTTAAATAAGAACATAGTTTATTTTGACATGGGAATGACTCAACACACCTTAAATACCAAAGTGATTTTGGTAAGTTAAATGAAAGTCCACAGACGTCATAATTGGCATTCACTGATTATACCGTTAAAACATAATCAGTATCTTCAGACAGAAGAAGGAAGGTCACCAATCGTACCAGTTTTCTTTACTGTGCAAGATGCTCCGTAGTATATAAACCATGAGAGTAGCATTAAAGTTAGGAGTGATTTTTATTCTACTGAAAGTGGACCAGTTTTCTTTACTGTGATAATCATTCCACTTGAGATGCTCCCTTGTATATAAACCACGAGATTAGCAATAAGGTTAGGAGCGATTTTTATTCTACTGGAAGTGGACCAGTTTTCATACTGCGATAGTCATTCTACGCGAGATTCTCCCTATAATATAAACCATGAGATTAGCAATAAGGTTAGGAGCGATTTGTATTCTACTCCAAGTGGACCAGTTTTCTTTACTGCGATAGTCATTCTACGCGAGATTCTCCCTATAACATAAACCATGGGATTAGCAATAAGGTTAGGAGCGATTTGTATTCTACTGGAAGTGGACCAATTTTCTTTACTGCGATAGTCATTCTACGCGAGATTCTCCCTATAATATAAACCATGAGTGTAGCAATAAGGTTAGGAGCGATTTGTATTCTACTGGAATTGGACCAGTTTTTTGTACTGCGATAATCATTCCAGGCGAGATGCTCCATAGTATATAAACCACGAGATTAGCAATAGTTAGGAGCGATTTTTATTCTACTGGAAGTGGACCAGTTTTCTTTACTGTGATAATCATTCCACTTGAGATGCTCCCTAGTATATAAACCACGAGATTAGCAATAAGGTTAGGGGCGACTTTTATTCTACTAGAAGTGGACCTGTTTTCTTTACTGTAATAATGATTCCACTTGAGATGCTCCCTAGTATAAAAACCATGAGGGTAGCAATAAAGTTATGAGCGATTTTTTTTCGACTGGGAGTGGACGAAATAAAAACAGATTATGAATCCCTATTGTGTAATAAAAACATGACGAAACTTCTGCAAAAATAATCCAGCCCAAATCCAGGCAATCGATATCATTTAGTCCGACTCGTGAGGCACGGTAGAAATTGTAACAAGATATTACTAAAGTTTGTAGCTAAAATAACATTAAGTATATATAGCATTATGTGGACATACACTAGAAGATTTGAAGGAAATTTGTTTCGTATTTAATTAAATCTGAAGATAATCCTTTGAAAACATAAGACTTTAGCACGCCAAATAATACTACCAGAAGACTGTGTTTGATTGAAACTGTTAATCAGAGGAGATGAAAGTGCATCGCCCTTCGAGCCTGTTGTTAGACAGCTTGTCTACCTTTTAGTTAAGTTTTAGGATTAATTTACCAAAAGACAAAACTATTTGGTAAACAAACAGTATCTTTACCAACAATCTACCTGTCTATTACATGTTCTACCGTACAGTCCCATATGTCTCGATACCTAAAATATTCTAAAAAAAAATTGTCGACCCTTAATTTAAAAGGATTATCATGTCTAAAGAAATAAGACTGAACAATTCCTAAAAACTACGTCCCACTTCGTTTGTGGATTTTTTGAGCATTAGGCATTTTTGTAAATGCTTCAAAACGAAGATAGGTAACAATAGTTCTTTGAAATTGCTGTGTTTTTAAAGTTGTTGAAAGTATGGTCCCTTTCTGCAGTCCTTTTCTGGAATTCAGTGTGTATATAGGTAAATTGGCAATTGAATTTTAGAGTTGTAAACATGTTTTATATGTTGTTCAATTTTTCTATGATGTGTTTTGTTTTATCGTTTTCTCAAAATATGGGGCTTACCATTAAACTGCAGTGATATACACAGCATGATTAAAATAGAAAATGTAGAAACTCACAGGTCGATCAACACGACAAAAACGAACATGTTGCAGGCTCGGTTGATTGAGCCTGTTCAAGGACGGTAGTGGAAGTTCTTTACAATGCTGTAACACACTAACTCCAACCTACACAGGAACAAAAACATTATAATTCGAAGTAATGTAGTTCCATTAGCGTAAAAATCATGGCTAAAGATAAAAATCAGACAATAAAATTTAGTGGCAACCCCTTAAATAAGTTTGAAATGCATTTATTTTGATTAGCTTTAAAGTTCGTGTCTTTGATTTTTCATTTGAAGACAATGACACGGTTGCACTGACAATCATTTTCAGGACAAATGGATTATCGGACAAATGCGTAAAAACTAAGTAAAGACTTTCTGCGAAGAAACTGTATGATGTCACTGAACTTTGTTTAGAAGAATATTTAAAATCGCAAATGACCATTTGGCTGTGTTTAACTCTTATCATGCTGGACAGGATTGATTCTGCCTTTGCCACCAGTATAGATCATTGTCAGTCTGTACATTTGTGCAATCTGATCATGATCTGCACTTTTCGCCATTCAGTCAGTTTTGTTTTGGTAAGCACCTCTTTTGACAGTTCATGGTACTGTCCAAATTGAATGTTGGACAAGTTCATTATAGAAATTTAGCAGGGTAAGGGTTAAGCTGGCTGTTTGATGTTTCATGATGGATACATACTTTATTTCTGCTCTATAATTTTGACTGCTATCAGAGCTCTGATAAATACTTCTTAGTCTATGATAAGAAATGGGACATACGTTATTTTGACACAGGGAGTGGTCTGAAGACATCTTAATGACCCCATTTCATTTCTTTTAGATGGAAGTCAATAGGTGTCATAACTCACATCCACTAAATTACACAGTATTTATAGCATAATAACACTCTTTTGGGAAAAATATCAACGTCACTAATTGTACCATTTTTCTTTACTGCTGGAATAACTATACGCAGATGGACTCTTATACATAAACCATGAGAAGAACAATAAAGTTAGAGCGCATTTTATTCTACTAGAACTGGACGAATGAAAATCAGATTATGCATCCCTATGCCATTATATAAACTTTGGAATCTACCCATGGGACGTGGCGAGACAGTAGAATTTGCAGTAATTGTCGATCTTTACTAAAGTGTTTAGCAAGAATGTCGATTAATGCAAGTGGACTCACATAAGCAAACTAATATATTTATTTTCTAGATCGTACGTTCTTGAAAATCGTGATGCATATAAATTATTCATAGAGAACACATCACTTACGACCAATACATAATGCACAGAGAACAGTTTATTATCTTAAAATAATTGATGTGTAGGAATAAATTATTTACTACTAATATCAGATGTTTTAAGATGTTTAAAGGCAAATAAGAGATTTTGTTCGTGGAAAGACCTAAAGTGGCCTTTCTATAGTAATATATATATAATAAATACTCTGATTTATTTTTATCATTTTATTTTGTTCTGCATATATCATTAAGACTATTTAAAAACGTTTTATGTTGTTTAAAATTGGAAAAATATAAGGTTCTACGCTTATATAACAGAATTAGAAATTCAGTCTCTGGAAGCAAGCATATAATGTTTTCTTATGGCCAAAGGATGCTGAAATCGCATATAGAGAAATTGCACGGAATTCACGAGTGTCATTACGGTTCAACTGCCTTAACTCTTTTTCCTCAAAGATTAAATGCATCACTATATAAAATAGGGTTATTATGACAGTAAGTCGATCTGGGATACTGTATGCGTCTCGAGTGGATTTTGCCAGATCTGATCTCAAGAGGCGCGCAAACGCCGAGTGTGATCCGACCTTGCAAAATCCACGAGAGCCGAATACAAAATCCCAGTTCTGGCTACTGTTATAATGACCCTTTTATTATATACCTCTACCTTTTTGTTTGTTGTTTTGTTATTAAACGGAATTTTCAATGTTTATCGATATTAAAATGGAACTAAATGAAATTTTTTATGCGCGCTATTTATAGAACTGTGTCAGGTCATGCATATTAATGAAAGTAGTCCGACAGCATACAATACGGAAGGTACAATACGGAATTTAAAAGGTACAATACGGATTTTTGTTTTGCCTGTTCATATTTAATTGTGAAATACAACCCTATTGTTTTACAGAATTTATAAAGGTATATAATAAAGTTATAGATTCTGCCATTCCAGTTACATGTTTAAAACGTATTTTACCTGTTGATATCAACAACCTACGAACAAACCCAATTTACCTGTTATCATTTCAACATAATTTTCATACTTTGTCAGATTTTTTTTAAAATGACTTTGATATTCTTTATACGCTTTATAAGTGTTCCTTTTCAGATTAATTCTTTGTGCACTCTAATAATAATTTGTCACAAGCTTTTAAACAACCTACTTCAAAGGTTACTGTATACACCAAACCAGACACGATTAATTTTGAAATACACTCTGATAAAATCAATCATTTGTGCAACCAAGACGGTACGGTCATTACCCTATGCATAATGTGCAGACAGGATATGCAATATTTTATGCGGAAGTGCAGAAAATCAATCTTTTTCATTAAAATACCGTGCTAATCGTTTTTACCACCTTCAGATGTCCGTAATTTTGTAACAAATTGCTTTTCTGTGATAGTTGTGTTTTTCGTCATGAAAATCAATGCAAATTTGATGTTTTATGTGATTTTATCTATTTACAAAGATATTACATTGTATTTCCAAGTTGGTGATGTTGGGTTTTGTGTGTGTGATTTTATTTTTTTCTTTTTTTTTTTTTGTTATTGTTGTTGTTTCCTTTGTTGTTTTTGTTGTTGATGTTTGTTTTTTTTTTTTTTTTTTTTGTTTTTTTTTTTTTGCTTTTTTTATTGTTTCATGTCACGGCATTACGTCGTTAAAAGACCAGTTTAATTATATTTAAAAGGGGTCAGAAGTACCATTTACAGAGCACTGACCAAATAGGCAGATTTTTCAGATCATAACCCTTACCCTGCTAAATTTCTAGAATGAACTTGTCCATCTTCCAATTTTGGGCAGTACCAGTAAGTGTTAAAGGGGTGCTTACCAAAATGATACTGGCTGAATGGCGAACAGTGCAGGTCATAATCAGACTGATCATGAACTACACTGGTCAATCATGTCAAGCATGGTAAGGGTTAACATGCTCCCAGACCGGACTATCTAGAAATTCCGCAATGAAAAGGATCACTAACTTTAGCACATGTTCAGTTATTAACTTGCTCCTCCACCGAATAAAATAAAAATTACACATTGAAAGAATCACTACCTTTAGCAAACATTAAGATATTTTCTTGGTACTGAACCTAAAAAAAACCAAGAGCACCGCCTTGCGGGTGCTGACGCTCATCTGATTTATTTTGTATAATAGAAATATTGTCCTAGCCATGATTTTCTAAGTCTAAAAAGGGCCATCATTCTTGCAAAAAGCAGGATAGAGTTATGTTTCTTGATGTACAGCGTCCGCTTATGATGACGAAAAACTGTTGCAAGTTTTAAAGCAATAGCTTTGATAGTTTATGAGAAAAATTGACTTAAACATAATACTCAACCAAGAAAACTGATTTTCTAAGTCCAAAAGGGGCAATAATTATTGCAAAAAGCAGGATGGAGTTATGTTTCTTGCTGTACAGGGTCAGCTTATGATAGTGACCAAGTGTTGCAAGTTTCAAAGCAATACCTTTGATAGTTTAAGAGAAAACGTTGACCTAAACATAAAACTTAATCAAAACATCTGATATTTTCTAAGTCCAAAAGCAGGATGGGGTTATGTTTCTTGCTGTACAGGGTCAGCTTATGATGGTGAACAGGTGTTGCAAGTTTTAAAGCAATAGCTTTGATAGTTTAGGAGAAAAGCTGACCTAAACATAAAACTTAACCAAGAAAACTGATTTTCTAAGTACGAAAGGGGACATAAATCTTGCAAAAAGCAGGATGGAGTTATGTTTCTTGCTGTACAGGGTCAGTGTATGATGATGAACAAGTGTTCCAAGTTTCAAAGCAATAGCTTTGATAGTTTAGAAAAAAAAGCTGACCTAAACATAAAACTTAACCAGGCAACGCCGACGCAGACGCCGACGCCGACACCGATCAAGTGATGACAATAACTCATCATTTTTTTTTCAAAAAAATCAGTTGAGCTAACAAGTCCACAATGAAAATATCCTAGCCCCAGAAAATATTCAGATTAACTTGCTTTTCACCCAAACATAAGGAAACTGCATGGTAAAAGTACCACTAGCTTTAGCTAATAGTCGGGATTTAACTTACTCCTCCAGCGAAAAAAAACAGAAACTCTATAATGAAAATATCACTAGCTATCACAAGTATTCATATTTTAACTTTCTCCTCCACCGGACAAAATAGGTAAGTTTCATTTGAAGGCTCATTTCATTTAGCTTTTTCAATAGCAATTACAAAATGTTAACAAAAGAGACAGAATTAAACTACTTGCTCCTCGAACGCAAAAGAAAAACTATAACGAAAGTACAACTAGCTTTCAAATTAGCAAATATTCAGATATTAACTTTCTCCTCGACCGGACAAAACAGAAACTCAATAATGGGAGTACCAGTAGTTCAGGCAAATATTCAGGAAAAAGATAATTGAAAACGTGTCATTTAAATTCTCACCTCGCAGACGCTTGAATCAGAAAACTAATTTTCCCGGAAGGAACTTGCCTAAACATTAAATACTTCATTAAGGGTTTTGTTTACCTTTATGAAAATATCATTTAAAACGCTTAACAATTCGAACATTATACTTTTTACTTTTAAATCCAATTTGTAATTGACATATTTCTGGCATCTTTGTTAACTGCCACTGTTTAATCTTAAACACGGTAACGACGGCAAAGACTTTTGCAAATAGGCAAAGCCATTAAAACTAACCTTTTGCAAATACGCAAAGCCATTAAAACTAACCTTTTGCAAATACGCAAAGCCATTAAAACTATTTTTTGCCAATACGCAAAGCCATTAAAACTAACCTGTCTTGTTCGCATAATTTCATAGTGTATTAGTTTTTGATTTTCATCTTGCATGATGATTAAACAAATCTTTTTATTTTGTTTCTTGAATAAAACGTAAAAGTCAATCTTGTCTACATACAGATATAAGTAGCTTAATCAATTCTATTACAGACCCTGAACAAAAAACAATGGAATACCGTTAGTTTAATTAGTCTCTGCGCTTTTGATTTCTCGTTTCAAACAACTGTGACATCAATCACATAGCAGGTTGTCTTAAATTAATCTCAGAATATCTTAATATTGGGATTCGATGAAACTCGCATAGTTTATTATGGAAAACTATGCAAACTACATGTTCAATTGTCAGTATAAAAGATTGCTAAACGCCCACATTTAGAACAAGACAGTCTGTCATAACTAATAATTTTTAAGTAAAAAAAGACACCGAGAACTGTCAAAGGGATTCAACTGTCTTATGTACCATCATCAGTAAGTTTACAAATATATGTTTTAATGTTCTTGTTTATGTATAATTTCGCTTTATCAGTGTGTGCATATGTTCAAATACTTGTATAGATTGATTTTGTCAATATGCAATCTAAAGCTAAAATTCAGTGACATCATAAAAGAGTAGCACTATGATAGGTGTAATTAGCATGTAAAAGGAACTTTATGCCTCTTAGGCACCTTATCAGCTTTTGAAATCATTTTGATTTTATGTGATCCCGATAAAATGTTACCTTTCAAAACAAAAAACTTTATTTGAATAATCGGTATTGACGCTGGGTCATGGTACCTTTTAACTTTGATATGGTTGCATCTTTTAAGGTGTTACCCGGTCACTCCCTTAAGCAAACAGCTTATAAATGACTTCCACTCAACTGTTAATTGAATGCAATCATACAAGCTTTCAAAACAGCGACAGAAACAATAGTTTTACTACCCATTGATTACTAATTCCTGTTTCATGATTAATTAAATTGATTTAGTCCATCTTTTTAACTTAAAGTTAAACCTTATAGTACCGATGGATCAAATTAACAGAGACGATGTAAATAATTCGAGTACACAGCAATTAATGTTCAAAGCATTTTTGAAAAAGTAACTTAATGTTCTTAATGTTTTCATCATGTTGTTACAGTCGGTTCAAAAGCTCTTCGGAGCTTATGTTGTCATGTTGCCTTCTTGCCGACTTTAAACAAGACTAATCTTAAAAATTTCAAATGTAAATGCGTATCAACCTGAGTTAGTGAAAGCACCAATGTTAAAAACTACGACGTAAAAATCAAGGATAAATAGCAAACAGGGAATGCCACGTTCTAATCATGCAGCCTCCCCAAAAATAAAACCCACAGCACGCAGAATTGTACGGTGCCCCTAAAGTGACATGTTACACACTTATGTAATGTGAGACTTTTTTTATTTCGTTTAAACGAAATAGTTATTTCGTTTAAACGAATTTCGTTTAAACGAAATCATTCGTTTTACGAAATAACTAATCGTTTAAACGAATTATTTCGTTTAACGAAAAACATTTCGTAAAAACGAATAATTTCGTTTAAACGAATTATTATTTGTTAACAAATGATTTCGTTTAAACGAAATAAAAAGTCTCACTTACCTAAGTGGAAAAAAGTGCGTTACATGTCACTTTAGGGGCACCGTAGAATTGCACACTTCTAACAAACACATTAACACACACACACACACACACACACACACACACACATACACACACACACACACACACACACATTCACATACATGTACAAAGCAAACAAACGAAGACAAACAAAAAAATAAAGGAATACAGTGGGGCAACGCCTTGAAACGGTCAGTGGCAAAAGCACCACTTCAACCGGTTTATAGTGCCCACCCATTCTCACTCTCACTAAGTTGCATTTTAATAGTATTCTAGTGCTAGTATTGTTGTCTGAAATATACATATAAAACCGTAACCAAATCAAGCACTTTTATACAATAGTTTATATTAGTTGTGCATGTTACGTGATACAGCGAAATATACTTGTTTATTCTGTAAGCAAGCATCTTATATCTTGTGTTGAGTGGTTGTTGTTACTTTAAACATGCGTGTATGGTATCAAAGAGAACACCGTGTAGCGTTCAAGTAAAGAGGCAATATCCTTCTGTGTGGAGAATGAATTCGACCAGTATGAATGACTGACAGTTTCCTGATTCAAGCGTCTGAGAGCTGAAAACTTTTGTGACAAGTTTTCAATTATCTTTTCCAGAAGTATTTGCTAAATCTAGCGGTTTGCTCATACAGTGTTTCTGTTTCGCCCGGTCAAAAGAACACGACTGTTAGTGTATATCTCTGCAGATAGACTATTCACCTATATGTGGTGATGTTCTTTTATGCATTTCCTTTTGATATTCTTATTGAACTTCACCAGAGCCCGTTCACTTAGCTCAACAGGAAGAGCGCAGATATACGAACCGTAGGGTCAGAACGATCCCCGGGCGAGGCACGTTTTCTCCGTGATGATTTGGTTAGAGGTCATTTCATCCTCCAGTATGATACATGTGGAAAAGTTGTCACTTACTTGCATAAACATGTATATACTGGTACGGAATCAATGAACAATGGTTAAGTTAACTGGGTGCCGTTTCATAACTGAAACACTGTTGAAAAACAGTGCTTAACCCATAACACACAAACAAACAAAGGAACTTCTTGAGACAGTTAAAAAGATTCATAGATATATGTTAGCTCTACTGAAAATAAAGATAATCAAAAGGCTTAGCAATAGGGACATGACAATATTTACTGTTTAATGCATTTGCTATTAACATGTTTCATGAATTTGTTAGCTGAATTTTTATTCTTAAGCTTTTACATTAAAAGGACATTTGAAACATTATAACAACTTAAATACATTGCTATCCTGAACTGGAGTATGAAATAATTTTACTTCTGTTAGACTTTGAGCTCCTGATCTTTCATTTAAAGACGTAATATAAATCAAACGGCAGGTTGTCCAGGAATTTTCAAAAAAAGTCGTCTTGATAAATTCGAATACGATGAAACACACATAGTTTATGATGAAACGCTAGGCGGGCTAAATATTTCTGCTTTGTCAGTTAAAAAAAAATTGCTAAACGCCCACATTAAGAGAAAGGAAGTCTGTAATAACTAAAGATTTTCATGTATAAAACTTAAAGGAATAGTTTGTCTCTTATGCAGTCATCGAAAATTATAAAAATATTCATAGAAATGCTGTATGTGAAACATATTTTTCATCTTTGTCATGCATACACATTTATTCACGTACCGCTTATATTTCATACTTTTATTCATTTATATTAATCTCAGTTCAACTGACGTACATGTTATTCTTTAAACGAAATGAACACTGTGTTAGAAAATATTCTGTCAGTTCTCGGTACATTTTTATTTGACAATAAATAAAAGAACTTATGAAAAAGCAAACCATACGTTAAACCCAACTAGTTTTCTATATGTACACGCCATTTTATGTGCTTTTCCTACGCACATAATACCTACTGTAGATAACGCAAAATGTATGTGCTACAAAATCACTTGGTAGCGCTTATTTGTACATTATATTTTGTCACTATTTCATTTATAATCACTATTTTTGTTTAAATGATTCGCTGAACCATTACAGACATAAGTATGCACATTCAGTCCCATCTTCATTAACCGCTGTTTTGCACAACTGTATATAATATCGACTATTATTACATTTTCCACTGTCCCGACGTGTCTTGTGGGTCATATTAAATGATATCGATTGGCTGATTTGGAACCAGCTTGTTTGCTTCGAATGTTCTTCACGTTTATATTACAGCTATGGGATTCATAATCTGAGTTTCCTCCGGCCGCTTTAAGTAGATTGGTAATTGTTCCGATCTTTATTGCTTTCTTCGTGGTTAATGTATATAAAAAAACTCGAGTGTAATGAGCCTCATTGTTAAATTGGCTGCGTCTGATTCTTATTCGAAGCCGCCAGGAGGCGGTGTCGAGTATATTGGATACACTTTTATTTTGGACCCTGTAAAGATGGTTATGAATAGATTCGGAACGATAAACTGAACACAGTGAATAGTTTGTAAAAGGATCCACGATATTACACAACAGATTTTAGTGAATAAACAAAAAATGGCAAAAAGAAAATATAAAAAATGCATGAATTGCAACTTATTATGTGATATAAAACAATGTTATCAGTCTTTCCTCTCCTAATTTGTCGAGCAGATAATATTTTTTTTATTTACAATTTCGTCAAAATGTTGATCCGATTTATTGATAAGAGAGGTTACTCTGTAAGTCAAGTTTTCTATTTCTGACTTTAGTATGACCTACTTACCTGTGGTATAGCGCTCTCTCGTATTCTATAAATAGAACACACCGCAGATATACCATACTGCAACCATACTGCAACGCGTGAATTGCGGACAAGGGAGCGTTCAAGTATTTTACTATAACCTTTCAGTAAACTTCGAAGAGAATATTAAAAAATAAAAGTACGGAAAATTACACTTTGCCTGCATAAAATTCCTTGAAAAAGAAAGTTTAACGGATTAACAAATTAAATAAAGGAATCAATAAGCATATATATATATTGAAATGAACGTAGGATATGCCACTGTTAACTTATTTTTAACCTTTTGTCTTCTTTTCTTTGTTGATAAGTACAGTGATGTAATTTCAGATGCGCACGTTTTTTGCAGATTCCTTGAACAGTTGTATATTTATATAATTGTTATGTTTACCATAACTTTGAAGCATAGAGTTTCCCATTTGCAAATACATGTTCAACTGGTCAGAATATTTCTAAATATTTTATAAACTCATCTTGATCAGTCTAGCCTTTGACTTTCACTTCTATTTTTATTATTTTTTTTTCTGATGTGTCATATACATGTACTCATTGTTTACAGATATTCAACTAAGGTGTGCAATGATTCCTTGTTGAATTTATATTTTCATTAATTTATATGACTAGTCAGTTGCTCTGGTTGTATTTTATCTTGTTACTTGATTCTTCTTTCTTTTTTACTTTAATAGATAGTTTGTTTTTGTGTCTGTCCTCAGTTCCTGTCTACTATAAAAAGGATTTTCATTAAAAGTTTTACCGTTCGTCCCAAAAAAATGAATTCTGTGATATTCCAAAAGTATATAAGACAGATTCATGACATTTGCTTTGTGAATATGGGCAATATAGAGATTATGCATGTTATATCATTCTTTTCTTGGACAAAAGTTTTTGTTGTTTTGGCAACGGAAACTGTAAAATGCTGTGTATAATCTGCATTCTGAAATCTATAATGTAGGTGACTGAGGTCCATGAAACTTCATCAGTGAATAGAAAACAGTCATTACATTATGATAATAAAAATAATGGTTTCTGTGAACCACAACTTTGAAATAATTATCTCCCAACATTTCCCAACAAACTGCATTTCTGTGAAACTTCATACACATGCTCCTGCATATAAGAACTTTTCACTGGTGTTGACCTTAGTTGGTGAAATAATTACTTTAATTTTGTATGTAAAGAGACCACCTACTCGCAATGTCAATGTCATTGCAGGTAGAGGATTTGTATTGCATGGTTATACTTTTCTATCATGTCTATTCTTCATGTTTTTTAACAGTTATAACATATATTACATTATGTGCTAATGTGCATCATTTGTAACCAGTCAGTCTACTAAAGTAGTGATTAAGTGATTTCTCATATTGCAATAAATGTACTTCAGACACAACACTTGGCGGCGTCTTTGATGCTTGCATCAATGAATTTCCTTGTTCACAGTGGTATGTGATTACGCTGTGTGCTCAGTGTAATCTTTCGGTTGTATGTTCTGTCACCTATTCACTGAATATGCTGGCAAAATCAATCAGTGGGGTCTAAACTCCGTCCTAGTACGTCCCAGTGTCAAAACTAATTATGCTTCGTTTCTAACAAATGCTCGATCTGAAACTCTTACAACATGATTGAAATGTAAATTCCATGAGTCAAGTTCATGTTTGCGCCAACTGTTTTATTTAGATAAGATTATATTCACATTAAAGTTGGTTTACTTCTGTCCCACTGAAGCATGTAACATTATATTGTACTTCAATTTTTCCTTGGTGTTAATTTTATATCTAAAAGCACGTGGTGATTGTTTTCGTGTTTCCATAGCTGTTAATACTATTATTATGTGCAGCCTGCGCTGCCTGCTCAACTAGTTTTTCAATATATGAGCCGTGCCATGAGAAAACCAACATAGTGGCTTTGCGACCAGCATGGATCCAGACAAGCCTGCGCATCCGCGCAGTCTGGTCAGGATTCATGCTGTTCGTTTTCAAGGCCTATAGCAATTAGAAAAACTGTTAACAAACAGCATGGATCCTGACCAGACTGCGCGGATGCGCAGGCTGGTCTGGATCCATGCTGGTCGCAAAGCCACTATGTTGGTTTTCTCATGGCACGGCTCATATACAATGAATTGGAAATTACGTATTAATTGCAAAAGTGAGTTTACTCATTTCACCTAGGCAGGGTACGGTATGTGTATATGGGATTGAAACTGATTGGGCATCATATGCAATATACCCTGTGCTACGTGTGGGCGTGTGTCGTCGAATAAAACATAATCAGTACTCAGCAATGATTCACATGTGTAGTGTACTAATTAATCAGCAATAACGGAGTTCAAAATCATTTATTTCAACAAAGGACTTTAATCAAAAACAGGAAACCCTTTATTACTGCTTATAAAACGATTTGTCAAATTGGATAGTTTGTTTCCTAATATGTTGGGAAATATATTGACTTTTTCTCTCTCTGTTTTTCTGTCTGTTTGATTGTCCGGATTTAACCTCTTAAAACAGCATAATGTGTTCCAAACACACTTCAATAGTACCAAATTAGGAAATATAACAGTAGAGTCTCTAGAAGTATTTAATACAGCAAACGCAACCAGCGCCGTACGATACAACAAATGCCATACCATACAAACAGCGCCGTAACATACAACCAGCGCCACACCATATCTCTAGCGCCATACAAAAGAGAGAAACGTGGATAAAGGGAATGTAGAAGGGACAATGGGGCAGGGTTTACTAATAACAGCTTATAATGTATAAGACAAAATTAACCATGTAATCCGGTAGTTACAAAATCAACGGTTGACTATTGGAACACTGGTGCCACAATTTTTGCACCAGTATTTCTTGAATCTTGCACACTTTTTAACTCAGACTTTTAGGTTAATTTTAATGCATTTATACTATATCATTGATACTACTTAATGGAGTTTATTTAGACTTAAAATAGTTCTTCCGCATCATCGTCCTCATCATATGACAGAAGGGTAATAACGCTGATGCAAATATTTCATAAATGACGCCCCTTTTTCACTAAGAATTTCACTTAAAAGTATAACACTTTATGCACCATACCTATGTTGTTACGAAATAGATTTGATTCAAACGAACAGTGTTTGTTCTATATCATTGAAGATGTACATGATTTTGTTACGCTAAAACCTCACCTAAAAATATTGCAGCAACATGTGAAAGAACAGACATTTTTGAATTGTGTTAAATTGTTGAATGATTTCAGGCAAGCAATGTCACAGTCTAATATACATACGTCCCGACAACATGAAATTGCTTCTGATAATATGGTACACTTCCGCAATGCTATGATTATTTATAAAATATCAGTCGTTTGCATTATTTCAACAAATTGTCCTATACAATATGGACGATTGATATATTTTCTATCCATATTTCACACACACAACAGGTAGTGGGCTAAATCAATACAAAGAGACATGGAATTAAACTTTTTAAGACGCTACTTGTGTTGTACGTTATGCGAAGACATAGGGTATTGAGCTGATCACGCGATAGGAAATGATCTACACTCAAGAAGTTTCCTTTTTCTCTTTCTGTAAAAGTTTTCAATCTGTCTTATATAAGTTATGTATTAACCCTTTTCATGCTGGACACGAATGATTCTGCCTTTGCGACCAGTATAGCTGTTCGACATTCAGACAGAATCTGTTTGGTAAGCACCCCTTTTTAACATTTAATGGTACTGTACAAAGATTGACAAGTTCATAGGGCAAGGGTTAACACTGTCTCAAGATTGTACGCTTAACAAAAATATATATGAGTTTCAACACGCAATTCCATATGCTGTAACAGCTATTTCGCAGTACATGTATATCATATCGGCTATTACGGCGAATTCTACTGTCTCGACGTGTCTCACTGGCCGCATTAAATGATATTGATTTGCTGATTTGGGGAACCAGCTTGTTTGTTCTGAAGTTTCTTCACTTTTGAGCCGCGCCATGAGAAAACCAACATAGTGCATTTGCAATCAGCATGGGTCCAGACCAGTCTGGTCAGTATCCATGCTTTTCGCTATCAAAGCCTATTGCAATTAGAGAAACCGTTAGCGAACAGCATGGATCCTGACCAGACTGGTCTGGATCCATGCTGATTGCAAATGCAATATGTTGGTTTTCGCATGGCACGGCTCATTTAGATTACAGCTTAGGGATTCATAATCTGAGTTTTCTACGTCCGTTTTCAGGATAATAGTAATGGTTCCTATCTTTATTGCTTTCCTCGTGGTGGTTTTATAAAGACCCTGTTCATGTGGAATGATTCTCGCAATAAATAAAAATGGTACAATTAGTGACGTTGATACTTTTTCCCGAAAGATATATGATGATGCTATAAATGCTCTGTAATCAAGCGTTTTTGAGTTATGACACCTATTGACTTCCATCTAAAAGAAATGAATCAGTAGCATTAATAAGATGTCTCCATGCCGATTCTTTGTGAAACTTGCCTGATCGAGATTAATTGGAAACTTACCTGATCGGGATCAAGAAAATTTTTGCCTGATCTGGATTATTGTAAACGTTCGTAAATCATTCAAATTGTAAAAAAAACGGTTACTGACTTAAGAGATAACGTTTTCAGTTTTTGTCCATTTATTTTTTGTACGATTTAACTTGAAAACAAGGTGTGACTGATTTTTACCATACAGTTGAAATTTGATTGCTACCTGTAAATCTGATAGGGAAAATGTACAACAAAACTGAGATAACAAGAACTAAAAAGCACACATAGAACATAGAGAATCAGTAAACTGCGGTACAAACAAGACGACTCTGTCGTAATTTTGACTAAATTGATGTAGTTCAAGAACTCTGCTATTGGAATAAAATGTAAAACGCACTTCTTTCAAAGAATTTACAATTTGTAGTATTGACAATAAAACTGTTACTTCGCGTTCATGTTCAGTTTTAGATTGATATATTTTATTTACATTTCAGCTTATATCAACATCACTTGTCTTTGTACGCTGCTTTTCCCACTGGAAAGAGGCCAACATTTGTTTAACAGTTCTATTTGTTTGAAAATTATTAACATCGCATCACTGGACAAAATTAATGTAGATTAAACTGACCAATATTTGTTCCGTTGTTAGAACTTGTTCTTTCAAGAACAAACCACTTCGTTCATACAAAATGACCTTTTGATAATCGAGTACTAAATATGTAACTTAAATAATAATTAACAAGAGGTGTTGGAGGATAGTGCCGCTCGACAGTACAAAGCCATTCCCATTAAATGAATCAAAATAAAGGGAACAAAGAGATATCTTTCGAGTCACTAAACTTTCATTTCATATTATGCTAAATGGGATTAAAAGTTAAAAAGGGGCAATTGCCTTATAAACAAATCAACCCTGGGGTGCCTTATTTCGCAAATCACGTCATCACAATGTTATTAAGATACCATCATAAATATAAAACACTAAACTAAACAAAAAAATGCTAAGTAAAACAAAGGGCACAATATGGATAATGACGAAACATCCGTATTGCATGTCTGATCCGATCAGCAAACTGGACATGTGTGTGAAGTTTCAATTTATTCTGATATGTTGTTGCTGAGATACCAGCTAACATACAAAAACTAACCACATTTTCTAGGTCGAAAAAGAAGCATACCTTACAAAAATGTAAGGACTATATAATCTGTGAATTGCATGTTAGTAATCACAGCGAAGAAAGGTGTGACGTTTCAATATATTCTCCAATAGTAACGGAGATATTAGTTTGCATGACCCAATCAGGTTGCAAACATCGGCAAAATACGAATGCAACAACTCTAACTATCAGATAGTCAGATAGTCAAGCTGAACAGCTATTGTTTTTCGAAAGGCATATCTTGCTTTTTGTCATAAATTGATAAGATATACTTCTCGTGTCAATGATTTTGATTTTCTAACAAAATATCAGACTACATTATCAATAACCTATATACTGTGAAATCATTTAATTTCTTGGGCATGAAATTTCGTGGTTTTGGTCAAAACGACAATTTCATGGGGATGTGAATTTGTGGATTTCAACTTTGGAACATTAAATGAATGGGAATTTTACTTTTTCGTTGGGATTAAATTTCGTGCATTGACTCAACCACGAAATCCATGAAAATTAGTCCCCCACGAATGTTAATGATTTCACAGTATTGTTTTTCGAAAGGCATATCGTGCTTTTTATTATAGATTGATAAGATATACTTCTCGTGGCAATTTGATTCTCTAACAAAATATCAGACTACATTTTTAATAACTATAGAATGTTCTAACTACACTGTATGAATTACAAATGCTGCTTTATTAAAAGTACAAATTGTTTAAACTATTTCTTTTTACGGCAGCCAAACTAACGACTGCTGACTGATACTTTTGTAGTTAAACCCTTAAGAATGTATTATTTAATGACACATAAAAACATTTTAGAAATCTTAAACAAATTCTTTTTTACACTGCTTACCAGAAAACACTTTTTTGTCAAAAGGATCTATAATGAAACAAACTTCTACAAAACAGCTGAAAAAGGTTGTTACCTAATATTATTTGTATTCAATATTTTAATGATTATTAGGAACCCTTTATTACGTCTTAAAACTTTGTTTGTTCATCGTTACTGCTCATAACGACAGTAATTGTCATAAAAATGATAGAAGACATTTCAGGAACAAAAAAAAAAAGAAAATCCTTTCTATTAAACATATATATATATATTATGTTATAAACCCAGCGTATTTTTGTTTGTTTTTTTTTTGTTTTTTTTTTCTTTTTTTGTTAAAAGCATCTCTGTTGAATTACCATAGACACCGCGCCCATAACATCAGAAATGATCTAAGTAACACGCACACTTGGATCGTGCTCTGATATATAGACATTTACTAATCACTATTTATATTTGGGTCATTTGAGATATATTGACATTTACCATACACTATTTATATATTCTGGATCATGTTAAGATGTCCACATTTTGCCATATTTATATTAAGGTCATGTTTAGATATCGACACGTATCGTAGAATATTAAGTAATATTCGGATATTTATCTAAACACGAAGTAGAGATATTACGCATAATTGTAAGACTCTCATGTTCTTTCATCAAAGATGCCGTCTAACTATATCGAATTAAAAGCTGTTTACTCATAAGCCTTAGGGAGTTACTTGTCAAAAGAATTCTTATGTTTCTATGACAGAAGCATAATACATACACCATTTACAAAATTACATGATTACTTTTACAATATTACCTAAATGTATGGCGCTTGCTAAAGAAATTTTATTTTCTCTAAAGGCGCTATTATTCTGTTTACTCAAAACAAACATACAATTAAAAGTCGGTCACATTTCTAAGAATTAATGAATCAATTTTTAAATTGTATGCATTTTAAGGATATCATTGATGATATGTCCAGCTGAATATAATCTGCATTTCAGTTCAGGTAACGCCCTGTGCATTGTAATTGATTTTCATGGATAATACAGCAAAAGTGAACGGATAGACATTTACAATAATACTCAATCAATATAACTGGTATTTTCATTGAACGTGAACGTGAACTTACTTTTATGCAAACATAAGTTTATTGTCTTTTATTGGGTTCTCTCTGACATCTAATTAGTGGATTCGAAATTTCGATAGAACTATGGAATCGTTCCGTATGAAATGTGACGCTGAAATAATTCTCGTACGGGCACATGGATCTCCCTTCATTCCCAAAGGCTTGAAAGCCGCTGTTTTGGCCGAAAATTTTATCAGTGTAACTTACAACCATACGAAACAAAAAAAAATTGTCCATTGTTCAATTCCTTTCGAACAAGCTACATTTGAACCTGTTTTATTCTTCATACAATCATATACGTCTTAATATATATTTTACAAATTTAAACATACATTTACACGTTATTTATTCAATAATAATGACATATGATAAGCCGGCCTTTTATTTTTTTCTGGTATGGTGTTTTGCACATGGAAAATAAGTTTAATTTTACGGAATAAAGCAGATTATAGTGCGATGAATTAGTTAAGAAAAAGATGTTGGGTATAAAGCTTGTTTCCAAATTCATTGAGTTATGGGGAAGCTAGAATCTCGTTTAGCCTGGAGTAGAAAGATGAAGTCTATGCGCCTTAAATAAAAAAAATAAAAGACGTTTCCTTTCCAACACACTTAGGAGAAGGAATTCACGACTGTGTATGAATTTTAACTATTATTATTAAATTCTGGCAATTATTACAGAACCTCTGGTGGGGGTGTCCATTTTTTGTAAGTAGGTCGAGAAAATGCACATGATATTATAACACTACTGTTAATTGCGAGTTGGTACATACTATTCAAATATAAACTATTTTCTCATTTTTCTTGTTATGATATAGTTTTTATTTTTGTTAATATTTCGCATCTATAGATACTTTGCAAAGCGAAACATTTATAAAAGTGCAAGTGTATAACATATACATCGTATTTATTTTCTCCTCAGATTACGGATCTGGAGGCTGGTAGTATTTTATTAACCGCGTCATAATACATTCTTAAATCTATCATGGTCTTAGAGTAAAATGTGTGATTGTTTACTTTTGAAAGCACGAATGCATAAGCATATGGTACTTGCATATATATTTTCTGGTCATTTTGGGTCATGGAATCGATTCAGTGGTCATGGATTTTTGCTTAAGCCGATAGAAAGGGGCGTGATGGATGCTGCACATTTCATTACCTTTTAGAACAGACTCAATCAAACCGAGTCTACTATAATTTTTGCTTGATTGCGTGCTTTGCTTCTGAGAGAAGAACAATTAGATTAGCTCATTAATGATTGCTTTTAGGATATTATATACCTCACCGCTGTAAGATCGAAATATCACTGGGATGTAAAAGTATTTCACATGATGGTTAACGGAAGGTTAATTGTTCTACCAAGATGCCCACCCACTGCAGTAATGCCCGGGGGTGGGGGAGGGGGCTTCTGGAGTCACCACAAAAAGCTGGATGTCACCTAATAAATTATATGAGCCGTGCCATGAGAAAACCAACATAGTGGTTTGCGACCAGCATGGATCCTGACCAGCCTGCGCATCCGCGCAGTCTGGTCAGGATCCATGCTGTTCGCTTTTAAAGCCTACTGCAATTAGAGAAACCGTTAGCGAACAGCATGGATCCTGACCAGACTGCGCGGATGCGCAGGCTGGTCTGGATCCATGCTGGTCGCAAAGCCATTATGTTGGTTTTCCCATGGTACGGCTCATATGTCGTTGTGACAGTAAACCCAACAATATATCTCACTCAATAAATCCTGTTCGCCTTTCTTTAGTTGCGTTTCCTATTTTAACTTGACAACTAACTATGTTATTGATTATGCTAGTGTTTCGGATTGTCTGAGATAAAATGAAACTGATGTAGGAATTGATATGCAATTGCTTCATTATTTCTTTTTTACAGCACAAGAGTCGTTCAAACTATATTTTTTCCATTTTTTAAATCTTTTGGTAACAGTTAGCGTATGATTTTATACGTAACTTTGCTTCCTGAAACATATGTTTACTAGTATTCTTTGTGAAAGATCATTTATGTGAAAATTGTCTCCATCTTGTATTTCTAAATACATAACATTACATGCATATTCTTTGACTTTGACAATGCAACTAATATAAAAAATATACATGTAAACATAGATCCCGACAGGACGGTCGAACTGTTATATATTACTTATAAATATTTCAAGTTCAAGAAGACAAACATTTTACGTGGTAAAGTGTTGCAAACTTTTAAAGACACATGGAAATACTAATCGTTTTTTATTTTGTTCGTGCTTGCCGTATGAGTGACATAAAGAACAGCCAACAAGCTTACTTAAGGATGAACATCGTGGAAGGTTGTCATGAACCATCATTTCAGCATGTTGATTTTCTGGGTGTGTGTTATGTTTTAATTGTTTGTTTGTTTTGGGATTAACGCCGTTTTTCAACAGTATTTCAATCATGTAACGGCAGGCAGTTAACCTAAACAGTGTTCCTGGATTCTGTACCAGTACAAACCTGTTCGCTGCAAGTAACTGCCAACTTCCCCACATGAATCAGAGTTGGAGGACTAATGATTTCAGACACAATGTCGTTTATCAAATAGTCACAGAGAACATACGCCCCGCCCGAGGATCGAACTCGCGGCCCCGCGATCCGTAGACCGACGCTCTACCTACTGAGCTAAGTGTGTTATGTTGCTTAAGTGTGTTATTTTGCTTACCTTCTTATTTGTACGATGCTCTTATATACTTACGTCGTATTTCTTTCTCCTCAAGTATCAACATATGATTGGTTGCGTTTGGTTCAATGTTTTTGTAAGAACAGTACTCAGCTAACATAACAACCATGCGTGTTATTTTGCATTGAGCACTGATACTTTACTAACATAATCGTATTGTATGAGATGCCAGATAAAGACGTAATATTTGTAAAACACACAAAACGTTTCCGATCTATTCTGAAGTCGGTGAATTTTCAAAAAACATATAAACAAGTAAAGAAGTCTTTCGGGAGTAGAAGGCGGCATTGGATCCCAGAGGAAAACATGTATTCTCTTTCATAAACCAGAAATGTACGACTTTTTAAAATCATCTGCATTTGAAATTCAGTTTTCAGAATCAAATAAAAAACTTTATACCGAAATATTTGTAAAATAACCTAAATAACTTAAATGTTACACTGTTGGTGTATTTAGAAGGTTATGGCAACATCTAGACCTTCCACATATTTAATTGTTTATAATTAATTTCCATATATTAAGCATGGTTCAAAGATTCATCATGCCGACAAAATACGTAGGAAGAGTAACACTTAGTAAAATATGTACCTATCTCAAAGGAGACGTTTAAACTTACTCTAACTCCTTAGGTTGTTAAGTTAATTCTTGATGAAATGTGTTATCTATATTTATCTGTATCTGGAATATATCCTCGTTCACAGAAATATAATAACCAAGCTACACGTAAAAACGAATTATTGTTTCGTAAAAACGAAATCTTATTTCATAAGAATGAAATCTTATTTCTTAAAAACGAAATGTTATGTCGTAAACACGAAATGTTATTTCGTAAAAACGAATTAATGTTTCTTTAAAACGAAAAAAGACGAAATGTTATTTCATAAAAACGAAATAAATAAGATTTCATAACATTTCAAAATAACATTTCGTTTCTACGAAATAACATTTCGTTTTTACGAAATAATATTTCATTTTTACGAAATAAAATTTCGTTTTTTTACGATATCTTATTTCGTAAAATCGAAATTAAAAAAAAAGTTTCACATATCGCTTTAGGGGCACCGTCAACAAGCTAATGATGGCTTGATTTTAAAGTTTTCACATTTTCACTAATGTCTGAATGCTCGCCGGTCATGAAACTTGTTTGCGGTTCACGGATCTTCTTATAGGTTAAAGAACTGACGAAGCAGTTAAACGTACATAATGGCAAATGTAACCAGACATTGGACAATATGCTGGGCATAATTCACACAAAAAGCAAGAACTGTATTTGTTAATCACATTATTAAACTGTAACTGTCAATAACCGCCAGACTGTCTGAACTGTGGTGAAAGAAATGGAAGTCTACATGAGCGCAGGTGTTACACTGATAGAACATCTGCTGTTTCATACAAATTATAATCAAGCAGTTTATGAGAGAGAGCGTGTTACTTCTGATGATCAGTTTAAATGTTGATATCTGTTACAACAGATGGTTGTTAGGAATAGATCAGAGTATTCACTTACAGACTAAGGGGTCTTCGTTGCCGAGTGGTTAATCCTTACCCTGCTGAATTTCTATTATGAACTTGCCCATCTTTCAGTTTGGACAGTACCATTAACTGTTAAAAGGGGTGCTTACCATAAAGATACTGACTGAATATAAGGTCATTGACGACTTCTAATCACTTGTCCTTCACCGCTTTCTTGTGCGGAAGCCATCCAGCTTGTTCGGTGGATGATTGCAGAGTTCCAAGGTGACAACCAGTTTCTTCACTAATGTCCAAAGTGGTACCTTAAGTTTCCAGACCTTGTCCACCATAAAAAGCTGGAAGGTCGCCTAATTACCTTAACATTGTGTCCATTTCACTTAAAGCTCCACTAAACAAACCATCTACGGTTTGAACGAACTCTTTAAAGACCCACCATAACCTAGTGACCCACTTTTACTCCCACATGAACTTTGTGCAAATCATTCTATAATACTGGTATAATACAGGTATTCTACAAGATGACATAGGATAATTCAGGCCCTCCCAGAATTTATGTGTTTCACATATTCGTCTGTAAACTTATTCGGCCATTCTCTTTTCAGTATAGTTTTAAAAACATCGAATAATCACTATCTTACACTGTAGAAATAAAGTGTGGTCTAAACTCGCATCAAGTACTGTACACTACTACATTAATTGAATAACATATTTAGAAATTAAAAATATTATCTTGGCCCTATATGTGTCACTTTCCTTTCAAATTGTAACTAGGTACTTGTTATTTCTTTTTTTTTCATGCAAACCATGTATAATTACCATCATGGAACACAGAAGAATACAGTTATTTTGTGGCGCATCTTAAATACCCTTAATTTATCAATCTAATATACACACAATGTTTGTTTGTTTCAGTGTAAGAGCGAGGTATTGATCAGTATCATTATAGTAAGATGTTCAAATGGGGACACTTGACATATGTATGTTTTGATACCAAACACAATTGCTACGATTCATGATAAAGAGTCTCAAATACATTTTCAATGTTCGGGTGAGCGATATAGCGCCACAATGTCTCTCTTGTTTATTTTATTTCATTTAGTCATTAGAACCTATTTAATATATGTTCGCCTGAAAATTCTTCCTCAAGAGCACACTCTTTTTCCATTGCCGAATGTGAAGTTAGACCTCATTTTATAGTTCAGCTTCTTTACACCTCATGAACATATAGCTGTATTTTTTAAAAACAATTTTTGGCTGTATTCTATGCTTGCAAAGATTTTGGGTTAAGGACTGTTTTTCAACAGTATTTCAGTTGTGTAATGGTGAGCAGTTAACCTGGCCAGTTTTCCTGGATTTTGTATTTTTCACAAGTAACTGTCAACTTCCCAACAATAATCAGAGTTAGAGACAAATTTCCTCAGACACAATGTCTTTTATCAATCGTTACGGAGAATATATGCCTTGTCCAGGGTCCGAAACTACTAAACTGAAGGCCTTCTGATTTATTTAATGTCTATCGTCCAGTACTAAAACTTAAAAAAATAGCATTCTATTCTCTCTTAGCTTATCATAGCATAAACAGCGTCAATTTCATTAAACTTCGTAGTTTCGAACACACTAATACACTGGAAAATGAAAACGCATCTCTCTAACAATAACCGAATTCACAAGTTCAGAACTACAATACATGTTAAATTTGCTTTACTAGATACTTATAAAAAAGTGGTATGTATTTATTGCCAGTATTATCAGAGGAAATGATCTTTCTTAGACCAAATACCCAGACAAATTTAGTTGAATAATTCATCTCTTGTTTTCTGAATTAGTTCAAGGTCTAAGACATGACTTGGCCAATTGTTTCTGTGTAAACAATGAATATTTGTAACAGTTATGCATGACATGTGTCACGTCAGGCAGGCAAATAAACTGCTGTTAGAGAAAGCTTCATTACCTGTAGAAATATAGGATAACATGCTTGTACATGTATACTAAATGTACCAAATGGGGTAATGTTGCCCGCGTATCAACGCAGTGGAAACACAATAGTGCACACGTTTCCTGGCACAAATACTGTAGTGAAATATTACGTTTTAGAAATTGACCGCTTCCTATAGAACCAGATATATGTAGATTACACAGACACTTTTTTAACATTTTTTTTTGTATCATAGATATCACTTTCTTATAAACTGTTATACAAAACTTTATTGTCTGTTTGAAACACAAGCTCTCTGTTGGACCAGTCGGAAATTAAAGCTTACTTTGTATGACTGTGTATAATTAATTAACCTGAAGAAATATAGAATATGTGTACATACTAAAAACAACGATATCTGTAAGCCAGACTAGATAATGTGCTGCAATATTAATAACGCCTTTTATTCAATATTTAACTGCAAAATATATCTATATTACGAGACCTTTGAGAATGCAATTTCTGATATTGCACCAGCTATTATCATTCTATCAAAAGCCTGATCAATTAACGTTTGGAGAGTCTCATTTAGATCTCCGATGACAGATTTCTAGGCAGAATGTCAAATAACGTCTTATCTATCGAATTCCGCCTACATAAATGAATGTATACACAATGGCGGTCTAGAAGTCTGCGATATAAACATATTAGTCATTCCCTTGGATAAAAACTGTTCTTTGGTCCAGTTTATGGTAGTTTTGGCAGATCTAACTTCTTTCCTCCACATGAAAACACGACAGTGTCGCTCTGTGGCAACACACAGTTCCGAAACATAATCAGTCGCCGATTTCAGTATCATAAAATGACGATTAATTATAAATATTTCGTATGAAGGAGACAACTTAGTATACACGCATTTTGAATAATCACATTTCGATTGATTTCTACAAGTAAGGATATGATTCTATGCAGCTTTGAAATTTGAAACAGAATAAATCTATATTCTTATATTTAAACATTCAGTGCTGAGAGCGTATTGCAATACTCATTTGCAATACGCAAGAGTTAGAGAAAGGTTAATTTGTACATGTGGTAAAGAGAGACTGCCTTGTAAATCTGATAAAAAAAATCGAAAATGAAATAGAATAACTTCTTGTTAAGTTTTCGTGAGTTTGTTATTCTATGTTTTGTTTAAAATAGCTGAAAAGAAATATCGGTACGTACAGCACTGTCTTAAATGCACTGGCATCACTCAATAATCCTCAAGCAAAAACGACATTGATAACAAACAACTTGAATAAC
Organism: Mercenaria mercenaria; assembly: GCF_021730395.1. Classification (NCBI taxonomy): domain Eukaryota; kingdom Metazoa; phylum Mollusca; class Bivalvia; order Venerida; family Veneridae; genus Mercenaria; species Mercenaria mercenaria. The sequence goes on along the minus strand of NC_069377.1, from coordinate 2,286,707 downwards.
TTACTTTGTCTCTGACAGATAGAAATGGCTTAAACATGGAAGAAAAAACAATTTAAATTGTTTACTTCTATCCTAGACATGCTTGTTGTAAAGCCATATTTCTGTGTGTTGTATTTACAGCGGTTGGAGAATAGGTGTTTAATACAACAAACTTTTTGTGACTTATTGCTTTCTTTTGTCTAAAAAATGCTTCTCCTTAAGCATTACTACGGAATTATTCGTATTTGCGGGAGAATTTTTGTGGAATTGTGGTTACTTCTTAGATCCAAGAAATTAAATTCAACGATACAATTAAATGTCCTATTCATTTTATATTCAAAATTTGAAATCTTTGATTTCATATTCCTACGAAATATCATTAGTAGAAATTCTACACTAGACGATGACTTAGCATGAATGTTGGGACTATGTCACCGTCGGCATAATTTTTAGACGTCAAAAAGGTTATAGAAAACCCTATTAAGTCACTGTTGAGACAAAACGAGCCAGCAAATGCTTTCCACGAATACAGAATTCAATTATGAAGGAAGACACATCGATTACAGAAACTGTTTTACTGGGAGAACGCCTCCACATGATGTATGTTTCTTTAATTTGTTTATAGGGTGTTAAGAAACGTCAAGACAGGCAACTCTGTTTAGTTTGCTCATCAATACTTTTCATTTTGTTTAGAGGAGAAAATGTTGTAACAGGTTTTCAGCTAATTTTAAATTTGCAGTCAGCTTTTTCAGCATGATATGATTGTATGATTTCAGGGCCCAGATGTTCGAAACTTTAACAGACTGTTAAAATAACCATTGGAAAAAATTTGATTTGAAATATTTGTCTTTGTGGGAAACACTAGTATGATGTTTTGATTTTACTATAAGAACATTTAAGCCCTCATAATCCTTAACTCATAAATTTGCTTTTCTTAGTCTTATAAAATGTTGATTATATTTCGTAAAGTTAGCTTAATCGCCTGTTAAAGTTTCGAATAACTGGGTCAATGTATACTTTTGTTAAATGATACTAATGTTACTTTGCAAAACGGCTACATTAAAGGTTATGCTATTGCTATGAGATACTGCTCAGCCTACCTAAAGCTTGATGTATAATAACCTGAAAGAGTAGGATGAACAAAGGTCATGGTAAATGTGTATTTTTTTAACTTATTGCCAAAGAAATAAAGGTTTCTATGGATGATTTAATATTCAATCATCTAAACGGTGGTTCAAAAAACTTTCATGGTCTTTTTGTCAAGAAGAAAACCAGGAGAGCTCAGGTTTTAGTTTCTAAACGAAGAAAATGTTCCATGTATAATTTCATTGATGTCCAAATTTGATAGACCAATTTTTAGCTAAATTTCGAATCTGTTCATTTTCGTGTCATTTAATAGTGTAAGAATAATGCATAACAATGAAACGAGTAAAAGCTTTAAGTGACAATATACCTCTTCCATCTACATCTTGTAGTTAGGAAATAGAGGAAGTGTTCCGTCTGGCCATAGCCTTTCCCCAAGCGGCTAGACGTCCATGTAAAATTTACAGAGGTTGTTTATTAAATGTCTTTGCAGTGCATACCTAGGTACAGAGACAAATGACCTTGAAGACAGAATCTTCTCTGATAATATTTCTCATATTTCACGTTCTGCAAATTGATTTCCTTTGGCAGGTTTTATTTGCAAACGTCGTTTAATGATATCGTCTTTACAGAAACTAAGATTAGAAATCTCCCAGTTACCATGGTGTCGCGAGCATGTCGCAAACATGTGAAGCCACTGTCTTATCTAACATGCACTTCTTGTACAATTCTAGTCTGTTAACAAAAGGTATAATGCATAATGTATAGGAAATTATTTAACTATTTCGTGTAATATCTGGTGTATTGTTGAACATTTTACAACGGTTTACGGTAGAAGTGAAAATTTCAGCATATTTTCTTCTTGCAGTTACGGTATGCAGTTTTGATGTGTTGTGTGCTATAATATAATGTGTACATATATATATGCATTTACATATTTGTCTCGTGTATCTGATTCTGTATAATCTATATTCAAAGTATAAATAACGTGTGTATTGCTTTGGAAAAAATATGTTTTGTCATATTTTCATGAAAAAAGGTAAAGTCGTTGGTTTTCTTTAAAGTGAGTTGTTTATAGGTTTTGGGTAATAAGAAATCTTTCTCAAAACTGCGCAACAATAAAGTGGTTTTAGCTTATAGATATGTTTGAATTTCTTTGTCGTAAATACTCATGTTTCAAAGTGTTGAAGTACGTAGCAATATGAACTTTACTGTGGGAATTTAATACCGCATGTAATTTTCACATGAAATAACATTGTTTCAGAACACAATAAAATGTAGTTAGCAATACTAGTATTTATTTATCTTTGTCTGACAAGCAGTGAAAAAAAGCATATTTATCATGGTTTGAAGAATGTATGTAAATATACACCATTACATTTTAACAACCCAACAGACAATCTACCTTCAAAAATTTGCAAAACAAATAGATCTACAAAAAAATAACACACAGACGAAACTTCTAGGATATTTCCTAAGAAAAGTCATCAATACATAATTAAGTAGCGGTATTGACACAGTTATTTATTTCACACACAAAATGTTTGAATTATGACATAAATCATGTTGTAAACTTTGGCATATTATAAAGTCATTAGGTAACTACTAGGTCTTTCTCCTTGGAGCAAAACACTAACATATGACGTCAGCACTGACGTATAAACACTACGAATTTACAAATTCAAGAAAATCTTTTTTTCAACGACGGAATAACATGATTTCCTACATCCGGGATATAAACTTTATCTGAAATGGAATAAAGATTTCAGTATATTTAAGATGTGTAAATGATGTAGATACTCATGCTTCAAATGACAGTTTAGCGTTTAATTGGCAAAGAAAAATATATCTTTGACATTTCTGGCCGGTTTCTTTAAGTGCTGGTCTGGAAATGGCGATGAAACAGTAATAATATTTATGATAAATAGTGTTAAACATTTCAATTACAAAAAGTTATGTGAAAACATAGTCTCAAAAACTGATCCCTGTGTAACATATATCAGCCTTCGTCGCACGAATGGCTGCATTCTTTGAATGTGTAGACCTACTTAATTGGGGACCATACGGCGCTTTTCATGGACTTACACACTAGTGATTCGTTGAAGGTTCCATGTGCAACGCCGTATGAACACATCTTCGGATGTCTAAATTCTTTTTGTAACTGTAATGTGTGTAAATGTTGAGTTCTGCACAACCCGGGGCTAAAGGGCGTGGACTACATTGTACACTACTTATTGCATATTGATCATCTGAAATTTTCAGAAAGAAAAATGATCTTAAAGTGATTTAGCCTTTGCGACCAGTGCAGACCAAGATCTGTGCAGGCTGATCATGGTCTGCACTGTTCGCTATTCAGTCTGTAATTTTTCAGTGAAAACTCCTTTGAATAATAAATGGTATAGCCCAAATTAAATGATGGGCTAGTCCATTTTAGAAATTTAGCAGGCTAAGGGTTAATCCTGTTGTATTCAGTATTAAGTTTGTTTTTTTCTATTGCAGTGATTCGTCCGCCACCTCCAAGGTACTCCGAAGCTTTAAAATATCCAGCCGATATCAAGTCGTCTGCGAATTTTGAAAACAGTGACATAATTCTGAATGAAAACAATCAAGGGGAAAATTTATATGAAACACTTCCTGAATTAGGTAGAAATGTCGGCAACAATGATATATACAAAACACTTCCGGGTGAAATTGTGTATCTGTATCAGCCGGGTAATCTCTATAGCAACGTAAGTGCTGACTCATACCGGAAGTTGAAATATATCTACAAGTTTAAGAAAGGTGCACTGGGTCAGTCTCATATAGTGCTAGAGGCTATACCAGAAACGCTGGCGTCGTCAAAGCGGTCTATGGGAGTAAAAACATATGCGCAGTTAGAGGTGGTTGAGTCTGGTAGCGAACAAGGTCCTAGTATGTGTGGAGTTAGTGGAGTTCATGGATGTGAGGGGGTAGGGGTATTAAATAGGTGTCATGAGATTCAAACCAATGGAAAAGCAGTGCTAGTGCCAATTAATGGTATTATTCCTACGGATAAAATGATTGTTGATTCTTTATTAAACGATTCTAGTTGTGAAAACTGGAACCATGAAGTAAGACATTCTCCTGGAGACTCACCGGCGCATTCACCTGAACATAAAGATCGTGAAAATTCACCTGAAATTGATCAAGTTGATCGCGACCTTGAAAATTTGACCCAAGCATTAGAAAATGACGAGAAATGTGTTCAGTCCGGTGAACAAACACCCTTGTTGCAAGAACCAAGTGCTCAATGTGCTCACAGTGAAACCAAAAAGGATTCCACGGAGCTGAAATCACAAAAGAAATGTGAAAATGACCATGATTATGCAGATAGCGGATACTCAGACTCTAATCGAGCCGAGTTCAAAGAACACGTGACAGATCATTCTGTGGAACATGTTTTAGATACTGTGATTTATTCTGAACCTGAGTATTCTTCCTCCGATATGTCAATTAAGTGTACAGGAGACACGCTAAATAATGCATTAGACAAATATCAAAGAACATTAAAACGAACCACCAATGGAACGGACCATACTGTTTATGAATTAAGTCCCTCAGATTCATTTTACAGTTCGGCCGACAATATGCAGACTGTTGGAAAAAGACATTCATTAGCAAGCGGTGATGGTATTTGTAAAATCGGCCAAAGTTCCTCAAGCCTAACCGATGTGCAGCGATCTCGACACCCTTTGACCAGAGACACAAGTGTCTCTTTCAAAAAGCCATTGGTTGCTGGGGTCAATGATGAAAACACAAGCAGCAGAGTAGACTTGCATCCGGTAGAGTTAGCCGATGCAGAACCATTAGTTACGCCAAATGCAAAACAAACAGCTAGCTCTGAAACGTTACCTTCGCAACTGGTAAATATTCATTTTACTATTTTCAACGTAAACCTTTGAGGCGAATAACTGATTATGTATTAAATAAACGGCTGGTAATCAGAAGAATTGTCTACATAAAGTAATCACGTACAAAAAAAACGTCTCTCTAAATTGCATTCTCAAGTTCAAACCACTTTATTATTCTTCCTACAATCATCTCAAGGGTCGCATTTAACACAAAAACGATAAAAGATAAAAAAAATATCAGTTATACAATGTAGTTAATGCACATTTCTAGAAAGCAATAAAAGAAAAATATGCACGTAACTTATGAAAACAAGTTCCATTTAACAACATGAAGTTGCTAGGTTTGAATATTTGTTTACTTTGACAAAGCTGTTTAACATCGGGCTCAAAGCCATCCATTTATATTTAAGGCAACACATACTCCAAACAAAACATTGTAGTAGATATTTCGCTTTCTCTGATACTAACTCTCTGTTTTAGAAAACAAAAATAGAACATAGTTTAAAAAATTCTAGCAGTACACACATGCACAAGGTATATGTGTATCATTGACGCTTGTGTACAACAGGGTATGACGACAGGACCTGAGGTATCTATGCCAATATACTCACTTTTATGCAACACTGTCCCATACGCTTCGTAAATAGGTTGAATGTATGGATTCAACATAGTATATGCGAAAAACAAGACCTGTAGTGACTTTACTAGTAAGCCAGGTTTTGAGCAAAATAAGACTATGACACGCATACTGTTGCACATTTCATTTCTACCAATGAATGGACTCTATTAGAACAAGTCTGCTATTTTATTGCATTGTACGCTTCCAAAGGATTTTCTCATAGATTTTATTAGTTATTTACTGTACAAAAGATGACGGTAAAGCGTTGACTTTCAGTTTTCGAATATATATTTACGAGAAGTGACTGCATTAAATGAATGGAGAATTTTTTAGTAAACAACAACTTAAGTATCCCACAAATTCGTATCAAAACAAATTTCGTTTTAAATTGCGATTCCTTGCTCGAGCGTTTTATGGAATATGTAAGGTAATAGATTAACTTCTCTTGAAAGCAGAAGATCTATACTAAGTTATAATTAAGCTTTGTAATACGATCCATCATGTAACAAAGCCTGACAGCAAAACAATAAAGACATATATAACATCCCTAGCACGCCACAGCCATCAACGATGGAACACATTTAAACAATTTATCTGTTCAAAAATCACATAAAGTATATCACAGAGACAAGCTGATATTTAGGAACTTACTCTCACAAAATAATTTCTTTAGGAAATTGTTTGATGAATAGCCTTCTTCTAATTTTGTTACGCCAGCGAAATTGTCATTATATTGTATTAGGGGCCCATATATTAAAACAAAACCGAATGTTTTACGTTAATTTGATATTTCGGTTAAGAAGGATAAAATTTATTAGGATGCAAATATTGTTTCCGCAAACAATGTACGGAGCTCTATTGCTTCTGTAGAGTTTCAATTTGGTGCGACCTCCAATAAGCAGCAAAAGACAGAAACATATGACGTTTAGGTTGAAATGTATACATATATTAGTATGGAACGAATATGGAAAGCCGGAACTGTACTGTCTTCTGTGCTTCTTTTTAGTATGTGACGTACATTATATGACGTACATTTTGTGATGTACATCATGTGACGTACATTATATGATGTACATTATGTGATGTACATTATGTGACGTACATTATATGACGTACATTACTTCATTGCACTACGTCGACTTATCTTTATATGCTGCGATTCATTATTATATGATGCAGATTTACTTTCATAATATGTAGATTTGTCATTATATGAGATGGAATTATCATTATATAATGTACTTTCTTTAATACATTATGTAAAAGTTTGTTATCATATTTGATATGTTGTGAAATGTAGTGAAGTTACAGTCTATTTCCTACAGATCAAGCGGCTACTGCTAATCAAACTAGAGCTGCACCACTTCCACTTCATGTCATTAATACGGAACCCACTTATCATTATATGTCTGAAGCACGACAAGTATTTTGAACGACATTTCCACTTCATGTCATTAATACGGAACCCACTTATCACTTTATGTCTGAAGCATGACAAGTATTTTGAACGACATTTCCACTTCATGACATTTATATGGAACCCACTTATCACTTTATGTCTGAAGCATGACCAGCATTTTGAACGACATTTCTACTTCATGTTATTAATATGGAACCCACTTATCACTTTATGTCTGAAGCATGACAAGTATTTTGAAAGTCATTTCCACTTCATGTCATTAATATGGAACCCACTTATCACTTTATGTCTGAAGCATGACAAGCATTTTGAACGACATTTCCACTTCATGTGATTAATATGGAACCCCTTATCACTTTATGTCTGAAGCATGACAAGCATTTTGAACGACATTTCCACTTCATGTGATTAATGTGGAATCCCTTATCACTTTATGTCTGAAGCATGACAACTATCAGATATAATGTATTTTGAACGGCATATCCACTTCATGTCTGTGACATGACAAAATTAATATGGAACCACATTTCACTTCATGTCTGTGACATGACAAGATTGATATGGAACCACATTTCACTTCTTGTCTGCGGAAGACAAATATTTTTAAAAAAAAAAAAACATAAATAAGCAAAATTAATACGGAACCACATTTCTCTTTTTGTCAGTGGAAGACCATAAGTAGGCAAAATTAATATGGAACCATATTTACTTGATGTCTGTGACATGACAAAATTAATACGGAACCACATTTCACTTCTTGTCTGTGGAAGACAAATATTAAAACCATAAATAGGCAAAATTAATACGGAACCACGTTTTACTTCATGTCAGTGACATGACAAATCTTAAAAATTCATAAATAGGTAAAGTGAATATTGAACCTCAATTCTCTTCATGTAAAAAATAAAAGTCGCAATCGTGTTTCACTTCACGTCTGTGGCATGACAAAGTTTGTTAGGGAGAGAAAATTAAATTGATTAAATGTACACATTTATCTGTACTACACTACTTGAACGTGTCTCGGTCGATAAAATCAGTAGTGGAGAAGAAAGGTTGTTCTTGATTGACGGAAGTCTGTATGGAAAATAAACATATAAAGTGTGAATAGAACTTCTATAAGCCATGACAATCGGGATTTTTTATGCAAGTATAAACTAAAACCATATTTTCAAGAAAGTGCCAATAAAGCCAGAATATAAATCTTTTACAATCTTGGTATCTGCATATTTAATAAACATGAATGGAATTTTCATGAAATTGATCTATGCTGTTTTATTCAATTAAGTTCTTTTTCAGGAAATAGAAAACAGAAAGTAGATGCTAAAATTGAATGTACAGAGAAGTGAATAAATGTGGCAGCCATACTTCATGTCTGTAGCATGACAAAGTCTGTAAGAGAGGGAAAATTTAATTGATTAAGTGTAAATACAATGCTGGAACGTGTCTCTGTCAATAAAACACAGAACTGGAATAGACACAAACCTTTGGATAGTCTCCAAGTCTTTACAGAAAATAAACACATGATAAAATGTAGTGCGGATTTAAGTTTCAATTATTCACACACAAAATTAGGTTGGGGTTTAGAGTACATAATTAGATTCGTTTTCAACGTATTTATGAGCCTATAGCTTTTGCATGTGTCCAGAATGTTAGGTTTAACGCTTATATACCAACATTTCTTGCACTTCAAATTGACACTTACCTAGGAAAATGATAACCATATTTCTTTCTGACACTAAATAGCTGTTCTTCTTTTTTCTATGTAAAATTGACATATGGCTGTAGCACGCATCAGATCCCATTTTAAATGTCTGTAACTTACATTTTCTTGACAAATATTGGCAGTGCTGAATAAAAATCAAAAGAAAAGTTGGGGTCATGTTTGATACCAGAAAAATATTTTCAGTCAAACTCACAAACTGCAAAATCAGATAAAACATGAGACCCAAAATTGTAGTGGTGGTGTATGATTCTATCATGTTGTTATTTCATTACGAAAATGCTAGCTCTACCTACATGTCAAGCATAGATCTTTCATGCGATTTCAGCAAAAAAAATGCAAAGAAAATAAGGAAAATAGCTCTCTAGAGCAAACAAAACTCAGGAGTATTTGAATCCGCCATTTTTGTTTTCGCGCCATTTTCCTATTTAGTGTCTGTATGTCACAATACACAAGAGGCAGTCTGTCAGTATTCAAATACTTGATAGATATTTTATGTGAATCGACCTAAATCGTATTACTCGAAATTTGAAATAAATCATCTAGGAAAATTCACAGGTAAAAAAAAACACCTGAACAGCGACAAAATTAATTCTCTAAAAACGTTTTCATGTCGCACAGTAAGGGTACATAAACAAATTTACGGAAACACAGTTTGAAAAGATGCAAATCGATGTGACAATAAAATGGCATACATGTGACTGAAGATAAAAAAATCATCTATTTTCATTAAAAACATTTATATCAAAACTCTGAACTGTTAACATGTATAAAACGAATAAATTGAAGTGACTCTAATCCATTTTAAATTTTGTAACAAGTTAATGAAATAAAACATGAAAATAAACCATTCAATAAAACAAAGATTAATCTGTTGAGAAATGAATAAAAGAGTTATGCAGTTATACATAAATTTCAAGTATAACCAACAAGATTGGTGTAAAATGATAAAGTTGAATAATTTTTGTCCTACTTGTGTTCAATATAGAGTAATTTTCCATGACTAGGAATCAGTTTGAGAAAAAAAACAGCGTTTAAACAACTTTTCTCCTGAATCAGTTGATAAATCTCCACCAAACTTTGTCTGTAATATGTTTTTTGTATACCTCTGTCAATTTTATTCATCTTTAAACGACTTCTTCTTATGGATCAGCAGATAGATCTTCACTAGACTTCACTCTGGGGCATAGTTGTCTAGACCTTTTTCAAATTTGGTGAAATAGTTTCGCTTGTCCCCTTTTAGAAACTGCCGGGGAAACAAATAGAAGAAAAACATCAATACCACTTTTTCCTGTATCAACGTTTGACGGATCTTCACCAGTTTCACATATTGTTCTAATGGTTTCATTTGACCCCTTTTTAGGAACTACCAGAACAAAACCTTGATAAGAAATTTATTAACATATTCTTCTGATGAGTCATCAAACTTGGTCCCATTTTATCCTTGCATCGACCTCTCTAAATGTTGTTCAAATGGTTCTGCTTGGTCACTTATAGGGGTCACCTGAGCTTAAAATAGACAAGTCTATAAAAGACTTCTTCTGTCGAATCGCTCAAGTTTAAATGGTTTTGTTAGACCATTTTTAGGAAGAGAATGTCTTAAAAGTTTACTTATCCGTTAATAAGGGTCTACTTCGATTGTCTAACAAACAGGAATGGTTGCTGTTTAGGCGTCAACCACAGCAATCAGTCTATATAATTTACTGCTTTGTGCAAGACCGGGTACAAGCACGTTTTTTCTGTCTAGGCTCTGGGCTGTGTCAAACTAGTCTAGATAAATGATTAAACACACGCACACTCGTAGCTACCATTGTCAAATAACGTGAAAGTTATTGCGCCAAACTAAGTTAGCCAACGCATTTATATTACATTTCAGTGGTGAGTAAATATCTTGTGTTTCTGTACGTGTATCTATCGCCGATAATGCAGTTTTCACTGTCTACCCATCCTGATTTTATGTACATTTGTATATGTGTACAAAGTCTGCAGAGAAACGACAATACTCTAGCAAATTGAAAAGCGCATAATTAGAGTATAGCAGGAGAATATAAATACTTTCTTCTGACTCTTTTACTGTATTACTATATAGGCTGTAGTATAAATGGAAACGCTTTTTAATAATGAAAATAACAGTTGAATATTGATATTTCTTACATCTTTAACTATTAAACCACAATTTAATATACAGTTGCAACTGAAGAAGAAAATACTAAAATATTACCACCCACCATTCCGATTTACTTTACTCAATATGACATTAAAATTCAAAAGTTTGGACTAGATAAGGATTGTTGTTTACGTTCGTAATAATTTAGGTCTTGGAAAAAGAAAGACAAACACAGTCAGATGACTTACAAAACCATTTCATATTTTACAAATTCTAAATTATAAATAATACTATTTTCAATTGTTCTAAACAGTCTGACTTTGATTCTGATGTTTTCCAGAGACAAAATGACAATATTATTTTAGGTTGGTTTTATCATTTGATGTCAACAGCCTGATTATTTTCAGGACTATCCTGAATAATGTTCATATGCAGACTGATTATCATTTTGAAATTGCTCTGTAGTTGCGCCGCATATTAGCAACACAATCCGTGTTTATTTAAATTATGTTACTCATTAGCTTTGTTATCATGCAGATGCTAATTTGGAAACGCATGATAAATTGTAATTTCCTTATTAATGCCGATATTGAGTTTATATCAGTGGCATTGTCATTCTCATTTATCTTTCATAAACTGTCAAGGAAATCTTTAATTTTTCTCTGAAGTCTAAAAGACCTTTGTGTTATCAATTGTGTACAAAAAAGAGACGTTTATAGACAAAAAAATAGAGCAAATACTCCGCAAAGCTGAACTATATGCGAATTTTTGATCAAAGGAGGAGAAAGTAAAATTTAAAGACAATATTTATGGTGTGTGTTTTTGTGGTGGATGAAGGAATTTGCGATGACGGTGAAGGGATACTTAGGCACAAGAAATTGAAGATTAAAGGGAATTTGGTCTAGGTTAAGATTGGGTGGGCGAGGGGGAAGGGGGTAATGTGGGTTTTTTTAATTCTTCACATTGTCTTATCACAACCTATCTATAATCCAAGCATCTATTCAATACCATTAATAGTTTCCAAGTTGTGCTTCAGACACGAACTATAACATACTTGATATGAATTGAACTTTGATATTAATTTTGACCTTAACTTCTGCCTTCCGGTCTGTTTCTTGCGTTCTGTACATTGTCTCACCGTCACCTACATATACACTAAGGAAGAAGATAATACACTGAATGGTTATTAAGTAATGTCCAGAACATGAATATGGCAGACAGATTTAACATTTAGCTTAGTTTTTTTACCTTGATCTCTGACCTACCAAACCGGGTTCATGACCTCTGCACATCTTTTCATTGCCATGTACCTATTCGACAAGTTCAGAGTCAATACTTCAACGATTATTAAGTTAACCTCCGGACACGAAATATAACGGACTGATTTGATCTTTGTTGACTTTTAACCTATCAACCCGATTATAAATGCGCTTTGCTCAGTGTTTCATTGTATCCAGCTAGGTTTGATGTCAATACCTTAACTAAATATAGGACCCGTGCCTGAAAAAGTAGCAGATATCATAAAATTATCTATCTATATAATTATTTGATTATTCTAATGAAAAGCATGCATGTAAAAGCACTTGAATAGATATCGACTTCACGACAGTACGAGAATGTCACTTCTTAAAAGTTTACAATGCCAAACAAAACAAGGATCCTTATATATCCAAACGTTTAACTAGATAAGGATCGTTGTTTTGTTTGGCATTGTAATTTGCTATCTAACCTTTACCCGGCTAAATTTCTAAAATGGACTGGTCTGTCATTCAGTTTGGGCAGTACTATTTGTTTTTCGAAGAGGTGTTCGACTGAACAGCGGACAGTGCAGACCATAATCAGCCAGCATAGACGTGCAGGCTGGTCTTGGTCTGCACTGGTTGCAAAGGCTGAATCACTTGCCGCCAGCAGGCTAAAGGTTAATCGTATTTACGTCTTGAAAAAAGAAAGACAAACAAGAACATAACATTCTATGACTTTGATTAACTGTTTTACAATAACATTCTGTATTTTATAAATTATCATTCTATTTGTCAATTGTTCCAAACAGTCTGACTTTGTTTCTAACGTTTTCCAGAGACAAAATGACAATATTATTTTAGGTTGGTTTTATCATATGATGTAATAAGCATGATTATTTTCAGGAAAATTCTGAATAATTTTGATTTTTTCATATGCAGACTATTATTCATTTAAAATTGCTCAGTAGTAATGCCGCATATTAGCAACACAGTCCGTGTTTATTTAAATGATGTTACTCATTAGCTTTGTTATCATGCAGATGCTAATTTGGAGACGCATGATAAATTGTCATTTCCTTATTAATGCCGACATTGAATTTATATCAATGGCATCAGCATTCTCATTTATCTTTCATAAACTGCCAACTTCTGGAATTCTTTAACTTTTATCTTTGTGTTATCATTTGCGTATCATAAAAATGACGTTTATAGATTATAAGGATCTTACATGCCTGTCTGTGTAAGACGGGGTTTTCCTTACCCGAGGGACAGTGTGGAATGGAAAACCGAGCGTTGGGTTGGGAAAACAGCTGTCTTACACAGACAGGCATATTAGGTCATTTTTCTTGCCTATCTCGTTCAAAATAGATCATGGGGACAAATAGATCTGAGTATTTCCTGGCATTGTTTATATAGTTTATGAAGTCACAATAGTGCCAGTACTATGTGACGTCACCTTAGTGCACGCTCTTTTAGACAAGATTTTCCTAGGGAAAAACAGGACTATCTATCCCCGGCACGTGCTCGGACAAATGTATACTTTCCCCGCTAGGTAGGCAAGAAAAAAATCAAAAACTCCGCGAAGCAGGCGAGGTTTTTTTTATTAAAGGAGGAGGAAGTAAAATTTAAAGACAATATTTATGGTGTGTGTGTTCTTCTGTGTTGACGAAGGGGTTTGAGGTGGCTGTGATGGGATACTAAGGCACAAGAAATTGAAGGTGAAAAGGAAAGTTTGGCATGGATTAAGACGGGGGAAGGGGTAATGAGTTTTTTAACTATTCACATTGTCTCATCACTACCCATTTATACCAAGTATCAAATCAACACAATTGATATTTTCTTAGTTGTGCTCAAGACACAAGATATGACATACTTGACAGGATTTGGTGTTTGAGATCAGATTTTTTTTGTTTTGTTTTTGTGTGTGACCTTAACCTTTGACCTACCGCCTCGGTTCTTGCGTTCTGCATATTTTCCCATCGTCACCTACACAGGAAGAAGCCAAGAGGCCAATACATTGAAAGGTTAAGTAATGCTCCGGGTAGGAAATATGGCAGACAAATGTAACATTTGAGCTTAGTTTTTTACCTTGAACTTTGACCTACCAAACCGGGTTCATGACCTCTGCACATTTTGTCACTGCCTTGTACCTATTTGGAAAGTTCAAAGTCAATACTACAATGGTTATTAAGTTAAGCCACTGACGCGAAATATGGACTGATTTAATCTACCTATTTGCCAAGTTTGATCTTTAAATGGTTATAATGTTATGGTCTGGACACGAGATATTGCTGACAGACGGACAGACACATGGGCCATCACATAATCACGTTTTCTCTCAAAGCGTGTATATGAAGAAACAAGTTTTCAAGTTTTATTGAATAAGCTCGGCCCCTTAGAGGCATCAGTCACATAAACACCATTCCTCTTTTCACTTTAATGGATATGAACACTCGCATGTAGGTATACTAACCATATACCTATTTCGTATTTACAAATGTAGCAAATACTAGTTCAACGTCCCGATTATTTAGTAGTCTCTGACAGTTAATTTCTTGTGTTCTTCTAATTTGTGTAGTGCTTTCCGGAGGTAAGCAAAAACGGTTATAAACAATATTGTACTGGCCAGCCAATTAAAAGTAAGAATGTATTGTAAAATGTATGTGCAAAAAATAATATTAAGCATGCACAAAAGTCTATTTGATACATCCAGTCGGCAATAATATAATAAGATAACACAATATTATTGATATGAAAATAACTACTAACGTAAGACATATTTTTCTCGTTTTAATCACCTCTGACAGCGAGAATGTTGTGGAAATCTTAGGTTGACAAAACTACTTAGTTCTAGCTTTTAGCTTTTAGCTTTTAGCTTTTACATGCGCAGAAGGGCGAAGTTATAGCACGCCATCAGTTGCGCCGTCATATATATACTTCGGTCGTTTCAACATAATCTATAAAACTCCTGATGCAAACAATAAATACACCATAGACAATCTACTATCTTACAATCTTAAATGAAGCGATGTTGATTCAATTTTCATACATCAGCTCTCGAGACATTCCAGAACAAACTAGACCTAATTGTCATTCAAATATTCTGATAGAAGTTGCCTAACCTCTGTCTGAACCAATGTGTAACCGAATATTGTTGGCATTTTTAGTAGACAATTTATTAAATATGTCCAGAGGGAATGCTTACTAATAATTACACAAACGCGGGTTCGGTCGTTTAGTGATGGAACTTTGGCCTAGAGATAAAAAATTCATGAAGCCATCATTTCTGAAAACGTTCTTTCCAAATTAGTCTACACTCAAGTACAAGATGTTTCCTGTATTATGAAGATCTAGTTACGCAATCAGTAATGAAAGTTACTTGGAGCTCCGCTGCCATTAAAAGGTTTTTCCTTAACAGCCCACCACTAAGCTAAGTTCCTTTCCTGGAAATGTTCTAAAATTAAAATATTTACGATTGTGACATTTTGACCAGTTTTCAAATAAAAGCACGTCTCTTAAATAATTCTAAAAGTCCAAACAATTTCTTTAAAACTAATATAAATTCAATTAAATATAAAAATAAATAATTGGAATTTTACCCTGAGAATGATAAAACGATAATAAAATGTATTTTCATTCTTGGAAATAAAAGTCTCCAGAATTTAAATAAAATGTAAGAGTAGTCTCCCTTGAAGCAATGAGCAAAGCAAACACAGCTTGAGACACACATCGCAAAGTAGGTTCATCACAAAATGAAAAATGTAGTGGAAGGATGTTGAGGATCATCCGATGAGTTGTTTCATATACTCAGCAACTCGTACATTTTAACATATGAAAGATATAAAATGGAGATTTGGTAAAAGAAGAGTTGACATTGACAATTTCATCACAAATTACAATTAAACGTATGGAGCATGCAGTAAACATACTGTGATGTTTCTACAAAAAGTGTGTTGGAAATACATGTAAGCTGTGAAATATGTGGAAAAGGGTAAGAAGAAAAATCATTTTGAATTGATGGATGCTTTCTTTTCAATGTTAATGTCAAACTGTAGTTTTAGGAGGTTAACCCTAATCTTAGGTCTCAACATATTTTAAGAGTTTTAAATGTACACTGTTGATATATCTTGAGTACTATTTATACCTATCCGAAGCAGGAGTATCCGATTTTGGACAATGTGTGATGTATTTGGTTGACAAGTTTTGTGCCAACGGTATGAAGATTGTTTGCTCAAAGAATTTTTCTCTTCTTATCATTTGTATTTTGGTAGATCTAATACAATCTATAAAAGAATAACTTTATTTTTCGCAGTTAAAGCTAGTTACTACATTTTACTAATCATTATCAAGTGTCCCTTTAAAGGTTATCTTATGGCTAAAGAAATTAGTATATAATTCTAACACGATCCGATTCATTTTCCTATTAAACGAAGAAGGCTGGAAACAGAATTATTAAACAACAGTTCACTGTTCTGACGTCACGGTTATTACGTCACAGCGTCAAACGGCGTAGCAGCGCGCTGGAAAAGAAACCGACTGAAAACGGGCAAA
Organism: Mercenaria mercenaria; assembly: GCF_021730395.1. Classification (NCBI taxonomy): domain Eukaryota; kingdom Metazoa; phylum Mollusca; class Bivalvia; order Venerida; family Veneridae; genus Mercenaria; species Mercenaria mercenaria. The sequence continues at coordinate 2,270,118 of NC_069377.1, read as the reverse complement.
TATTTAATGAATGCCGACAAGGATGTACTTCAAAATCCTTGGTAACATGTTAGAATCGAAATAATATATCTCATTTAGTGATTTGCTCTTGAATAAATCACTGTTTGTCGTTCAGATGCGTAGATTTATAATTCCTTCGCATCTGAACTCCAAACAGTGATTTATTCAGCGATGAGATATAGATCTATTATTTCTTAATTTTACCATCATTCTAAGTTTATGTTTACGAAAATGTCATGGAAATTCTTAATTAATGGAAACGTTATATTGAAATGTAAATAGTCAGCATGAGTGAAAAATTATAAAAATATTTTTTTAAGGTTTCCTTATTTCTTATTTCTGTATCTTCGAAATTTAGATAATCGTTAAACCTTTTCAAGCGTTACAAGGACTTTAATTTGAATTATATTTAATTTGACATCTTTATAGCAGAAGAGCATGTTTCTCCAGTTGCTTTGGGACCAGTTAGATTAATAATAGTGAACGCATTCATCCACGTCTCGATACAAGGAATTCAAGCAACTGACAGACGTTGTTACTATGTGTTCAACCTTCAAAAAACAAAATTTCTAGCCTAAAATCTCCAATGTTTAGTCAAATTATTTGTAATAGCAGTTCTGCTGAAAGCTCCCGCAACACGGTTTCCATGACGACGTGAAAACGGAAGGGTGTCTAATTATACGCTCCCCTAATTTGATAACATTAGATTAATATCATTTCTTCTGCGCCGATATTACTAAAGAACGCAATAACAATTGACGCGCCAAGAAAACCAATAGTGGCTTTGCGACCACGGATCCAGACCACCTGCGCATCGCGCATTGTCGTCAGCTGTTCGCTTTCAAAGCTATTGCATAGACAACATTGTGACGCTGTCTGACCAGACTGCACGATGCGCAGCCTGTTTTTCCTGTGGTCACAAAGCCACTATGTTGGTTTCTTATGGCACGGCTCAGTCATTAATTTGTCTGAATACTGAAGTTAGTTTGTCTAATTATCTAATATAAATGAGCTGCTGAAAATTTTTTGTCAATTTCCGTTGCTAGTATAAATTATTTCAAGGGATATATCACTTTTAAACAAAATTCGCTGCAATATTCCCAAGATGTTATAACCTTTACTTGAAATATGATTTTTATGCTTATGTACAGTCAAACCAGTGCCAAAGATCACTTCTGAAAAAAAGTGGTAAGGGCCTATCACATTTGATTAAAAAGGTCACTGTTTTCTCTCTCGTTCTACCTTAATAGTATATAAATATCATATGGCAGCGTGTTTGACATTGATATTGTCAACCCGAGGGCAGAATGTCACCCGAGGCGAAAGCCGAGTGGTGACATTCTGTTTCGAGGGTTGACAATATCAATGTAAACACGCTGTCATATGATATTTATTTTATTATACCGAACAAAATTTAGTATATAAAATGTTTAAAAATGTTTTTAATTCATTTTATTTAACAGTTTCATCTTTAGCGCGGTAATCGCCTGTGTACACATTGAATAGTGACGTCACTACTATATGTGTACAAGGGAGACAATCATTTGGCTAAAAAATTGAAGCAGTTAATTGCCCTTATATGACATTCAAAATATCAGCGCGGTCACATGACCTGACAGTCACTTTCGCTTGGTCACGTGTCAAAAAGGTTGAAAATGTTTTTGATAGTCAAAATATCTCTTTCTCGGGTAATGGGATTTTATCATTGTAGACAAAAGAGAGGTATAATAATGTAATTTTACCTGTATTGAGAGACCATCTGTAGATACAGACCATAAATTATATGCCTGAATGGTTGTCTGTACAGACAGATTTTATAGTATACAGCTTATTCTTTATCTATTGTAAAATATATGAATTCTTGCTACGAGATTGACAAGGCATTGAACATGTAGTCAGAAGGCGTTAATGAATTCCTTCCTGGAGATACTTGTTCTTTGTATCACAATATACGTGGAGTGATCATGAAGAATTGTTTTGCGTCATTTAACTTGTTTGAAAAAAAAACTGAAAATAAGTCGTTTGATCGGACTTAAACTTTAAGAAACGTTTAATGGTAAAATAATATATCACGAAAACTTGTGACAAATCGTCCAGTCAGACAACCCTGGGTACCAAATATCTTTCTTCATAAAGTTAATCATGATAAGATATAATCAAAAGTTATATGTTTATGTATGTAATACCATTGTCAAATTAGCAATACTAAGACCTATGGGATGATTGTAGCATTTTCGGTTCGATGCCCTGATGGATTGTATTGCATATGTGATGCTAGTAATATTTTGTTGGACAGAGATTCGATGGCAAATTCGCCCCTTAGATTTGTTTGAATTTATTCATAAAACCTTTATGTATTATACAGAGTTTAGAACCATAAGTAATGTCAATGAATATAAAGTAAAACATCAAATCATACCCAAGTACCTTGCTGTGAAGAATTTGACTGGTGCCTACACATGTGATCACTAATACCTAGTCTGGAAGGATATCATGTTTATATTTCATCGGATATAAGCTTAGGATGACTTAAAACAAAATCCCATATGTGTCATCCAAATCTGTTGGAAATCCTCCTGAAACATAGAATGCAATTAAACAAAATAATAACACACTCAGTTTCATTGAATTAGTTCATGAGAGGTAAGGAAAATTGCAATATCCGTCACGCCCCATATCACAAGCTTAAACGGAACTTTGTTACACAAATTTTAAAATGAGCTCCATAATCCCAAAAAGACCAGAAAATATAACAATTCTGAATCTTAGTGGGGGTGTTAATTACGGGAACCACAAGGCACTTAGAGATTGCTTTTGTGATAGTTATAAAGATCTATTCGAAAAATCTTTGAAAGCGTAAACGCAACCAAGCCAAAAAATAGCAGACTTGTTTTGCCCGAGTATGTTCATGAGAGGTAATGAAAAGTGCAACACCCTTCATGCCCCTAGCACCAGAATATACAATTAATGTACCAAAGTAAAAGTCAGAAAGGTTTATAATGTCCCGTGTGATGATATATTTCTCTTTTTTTTTCTTGCAGATATTGGAAGACACGCGGACATACTACCGACGGAAAGCTGCCGACAGAGGGACGCTTTACTGTGCCGCCGGCGGAATCACAGTTGTGGCGACCATAGTTTTCTTGCTCATTTATTTTTCATGAATTATTACCTTATCTCGTTCATTTTTTGCATATTTTATTGCATGTTAATGTATCCGATTTGAATAAAAATATTGCTAGCCAAGCTTTTTCTATATATTTCCCGCTAAATGATCAAGTTTAAGAAGCCAAGAATCTGCTGGAACGAAATTAACTTGTTTTTCTTCTTGCCCTTATAAGAAAGGTGAAGGTCAGCGTATTATTAATGTTTCCATGCGAAGACGATTAAGAGTCCATATGGCTTGAAATTAAACGTTAAAAACAGATGAAACCTATCCAAATACATGTTATGCGCATTAACATGGTAATACTTCACATGAACTTTAATAGTTGGAACCATAAAGGGAGGTAATCAAAAACAATCAGAAAAACATTCAGAAAAACATTCTGGTATGTCCATCAGTACTCAAAACTTTGACAAATATGAGAGAAAACAATTATTGGAAACAGGATTTTACAAGAAATAAATATATTTTATATCCATAATGGAAAATGTGGCAGCCGCACTTGAAACAGAAACACTTTATGAGCATTTAAAAATCTCAAGCCAATAACAGAACAAATCGGCAGTTTAAGTTTAACCAGTCGAAAATTTCATTCCTCCTTTTCATTGCTAATTCTGCCAAATTTGTCAGTAAAAACTGTTGTACAATTATTTTAAGATTTGAGGAAAAATTTCATAAATTTATTTTTTGGTTTTAGTAGCCTTGACCCACTTAAGAATATATAAATTCTGGCTTTTTATAGTCCTGATACATACAAAGGAGAGCTGTTCACAAATAATGTAGATTTAGGTTCGAGCTTTTAGATACTTTAATGAAGCAAATCAAGAAATCGCAATCTTTCTGCTATTTTTGTAAAGGACGAGATATGATAAGGTATGAGAAGTGGTTCCCTAAATAATAAGAATATGAAAACTCTATAATTAAACTTTTAACTGTTTAAAAAAAGAGAAGATCATAAGCGTTAAAACTATGACTATAAAAATGTCGATTCTCGATAAATCCCGCGTAAATCTTTTTTCTGTCAGTAACGGCAGAACGTACTTTGATAATGAACATTTTGCATAGTTGATTTTCAAACCATGTTTAGATATTTTAGCCGCGAGTTCAAATATTTTAAACCATTTAATCAAGTATTATGAAACATTACAGTAATTTTATTCAGCATGTGAAGTTATGCATCTGGGGTTGTGTTATAGATATCACTCAGCAGGACCAGAGTTATGGCCATTGACTAAGTAAAAAATGCATATAAAGGCATAAAAGATGTAAGAACATGGATGATGAAAACCAATGTTATTGGGAATATAGTTGGGTGAAAGGTCATTTATTACGGCAATTTTCAAATAAAAATTGGGTAGTTTGATTTGTAATAACTATTTCACAGTTTTCGTTGATAATTTGTTACTTATATACTAAATATGAGCTCTAAAATTGTTCAAATTTCAGCAGAAAAGTGTGGTATCTTGAATTAAATTGATGTTATCATGGAAATGAAGCCCGGGACCTATATATCTAAATGTAAAATTCAAAAGCGTTGACACTGGTCTATGTAAGGAACACAACTAATTTGAATTTACCCTGGTAACAAGGTAACCTATTTCCTTAACACTTTTAGAACTGAACTTTAATTTTCGGCAATATCACACAATCCAAACGATATCAAAGATTTAAATCCAATTTTTCTAGTTAGAATAAAACATCGAAACATTAATAAAAGTGCCCAAACTTAATTTGGACCCTGTCTATTTATAAGAAATATAACCCATATGACAAAGATTCCCCTTTTTGTCGTGTATTTTAACCTTTTTGGCGCCAAAGCTTATGGAAGGCTTTGAGGAGAAATTGATTGATACAACGTATGGATATGTTACATAAACAAAAACAAAACAATGAACGGAGAAATATATTAAGCACAAAAACACAACAGTGTAGTGTCTATACATGTATAATCGTGATTTCTTTACGACATACAATACCATCAAATGATAAAAACAAACCGGAACTAAATCTGAAGCAGTACCAAATACTCCCGGAGACCAAGCAATTTGTCCTGGATACAACATATTGTGTTTTCCTAAAACATTTTATCATATGCCTTTTAAATAAACGTTTTTCTCTTGGTCAACCTGTAACTTTTCAAACTGAACACAACACGTTATGAAACGTGTTTGGTTTTTCCATGTGGTATATAAGACGGAAAACTTGAATTGTCGATTTCCTTAATAAAAATGTTGGCAGGCACGTCAGTTTCAATTTTGTGGGCTGACGATATTACAATTTACAATGACGTGATTCATATCAAATTTACAAATCACGGTAACATTTTCCGAGAAAACAATGTTCAAACAATTGTTGATTCTTGGGCCACTGGCTGTCACGCATTTTCGTGCTTACAAAGTCACATGAATTCTGAGAAACACTGAGTTGTGTTAGCATGTTAGACTGGTTCCTAATTGATAATGACTGACTGTGCCGCTTAGAGAAATTATATCTGCGCCTTTTGTTTACATTTTCCAGGAGTATTTTTAAAAGCATATTACATGAGCTGCTTATAGAAGTTTGTCTGCTTTATCTCGGCTGATTGCCGTTATATTTACAGTTCAACGCTACAGAGAATCAGGATTGAGTCATAATATTTCTATTAGCTATTACTGAGTGCTACTAATTTATTATAGCTCAACTGTGATGAAAGCTTCAAGTTTATTCGAGTCACTCTCGAGTCCGCTTCCTGAAAAAACTAGTGCTGGTGTTATATTGGAAGGCAAGGACGTGACCACAGTGGGGCTCGAACCCACGACACCAGGTTGAGCAGCGAACACCTTAAGCACTAGACCACCCCTCCCACAAACTGTGACGTCACGATATTGTCAAATAGTTCTATGAGATGTAGATGTCTTTTTGATCTACATTTCACTTCTGTGGAGTGTACGTCTTTATGTTTGTGCAGATAATTATATACATTCATATCTTAAAGGTCCAATACTAAGGAAAGTGAACATTTTAATTTCTTTTAAAAAGCACAGAAACTATTTCATTTTATTGGAAAATGAAAGTTGGTATGTAGAAATTCAAAATAAATCGCAGTATATGTACAATTATTTTTCTATGAAGTATGAAGAAAGTTAAAAAGACCTGGGGGGTGGGGGGGTCATTCTGTCGATTCATTGAAATTTCAACATAATACACATACATTTCTTTGAGTTCCAAAGACCTTCTGTAAATTTTGACCTGCCAATCTTCTTTATTTAGTGTCTTGCAGAAGTATATGCACTGGCTATGAAAAAAAAATGCCAACTCACTTTCCCTTAGTAATGGACCTTTAACTGTAGGTTACTTTGCAAAGAATTTCCGATTATTTATAATTCATTCGCATTTCAGTGTTGTTCTGTAACTGTGAAAGATAAAGACGATATTTTCACTGTTAGAAAACGTGAACTTATCAATTCTATTTCACTGATACATTCCAGTATTTCACGGAGAAGCGCAAATAAACATGTTTTCATAGGAAAATGTTACGTTTAATTTTGCCATTTTTAATTTTTTTTTCAAAACTTGACAAACACTTTTCATGAATCTGATGGTTTTGGCTACATGTATATTATATTAAGTTAGGTGATAATCGAGTATCCAACGAGAAATGGAATCAGATGGAAAATTACAAAACTGATTACAATGACAAATACTCACCATAAAATGAATATTGATTATTATAGAAAATAATGAATGAAATAAATATTCATTATAAAAATGATGAATCTTTTAACACCCTTTTGTGATCATTGACTGACGTATAAAGTTTAAAAGGAAATTAATAACAAATTATGTTACTTGATAGGTGATCACGAGTTAAGTCCCTTGACGTACAGACGAGATGGTATTTAAAAACAACAACAACAAAAATAAAACAAGCGAAAACTGAAGCGGAGATGGCTAGTCCCATGAAATGCAGAGGACCACACACTAAACGCGGAAATATTTGACAACTGACACTGGCACCGTTGTTTCAATGAGGTGATTGGCGAACACAAGAATTTTTTTGATAGAGAGAACGTCTGCATTTCGGTAACAGAACTTTCTCGGAAATTGTAGTTCTGAAAAATGAATTGCTGAACGCATCGAAAACTTAATGTCGAATGTCGAATATCGATTGCTTCGCAAACTTCAAATTACAAGATAACAAGAAATGATTTAAAAAGACAAACGGCGTAGAGGTATATTTGGCGCATGAAAAAATCAGAATTAAAGTGGATGTACAGACAGAAAAGGTTTGGATATGCATATATGAACATATGATTCATTTGTAAATATTTCATTCTAAGCAGCAAATTTAAATGAGCCGTGCCATGGGAAAATCAACATAGTGGCTTTGCGACCAGCATGGATCCGACCAGCATGGATCCATGCTGTTCGCTAACAGGTTCTCCAATTCCAATAGGCTTTAAAAGCGAACAGCATGGATCCTGACCAGACTGCGCGGATGCGCAGGCTGGTCTGGATCCATGCTGGTCGCAAAGCCACTATGTTGATTTTCTCATGGCACGGCTCAAATGATCAATACGTAACCTTTCAGTGATAGAAGGTCAAAATGATTTGACGTTCTCTGCTGATTCTGACATTGGGTTGGCTCAGAATCCCCCATAAATAACCAACTAGCACAAGATCTCGACCCGCATGCAGTTAGTTGGACTAGAGAAGGCTAAAGCAGTTGAATACCTGAAATAAAAATAAAACCCTAGAAGCTTTTGAATCACTATTGACCCCACAATTTTAATTCAGCTATTTTAATAAAACTTACAGTAAAAAATCAAGTTGAAGTCAGTTGAACATTTGCAGGTTGGGAGAACTTCAATAACTGTTGAAATCTTTTTTATTTTGGTAAAGTAATACTAGGTAAATACTTATATTAATGATGAAATAGTGATTTTTAAATTTGATTTGCACTTTGTTGTTGTTTGCATAGTCATTATTTTTATGAAATTTAAGATACTGGCCTCCATTGGTGTTGTTATTGTTTTACATCCAGCCACAACACATTCATCCGATAGTGAGGTACACAACAGGGGAAAAAGTTTACTTTCTATTTCTCCTGCGATGATAAACTACTAAAGACTTTAAAATTAGAACAAGTAGATCTAAAATTTTGATGCAGAGCATCAAATCGCCGGAAAACTGAATTTACAATAAAGTAAAAATAAAACACGAAATTTAATGATATACATATACTCCATATCGACAAAATTTATCACGTGATCCGAAACAGGAAAACAGAGAGTTTCCCAGCCAGTGTGTTTATATACATACCACATGTACACATTGCAAAGATTTATACTTGTATTATCTTGAACACAAAAACAAATAATTAGGGTTATTGCTAAAAAATAACCAGGTTTATTTTAGCGACGGTTATTCGTTTTGATTTAGATATTAATCGTACAGAAGTTAAATAAATGAATAAGTAAATAAATAAATGAAATATAATTTACTATAAGAATAGCACTCCAGCTTTAGCGAATACGGCGGAAACTGCCGATGATTACCGAATTTGTCGTCATTATCAATAATGACGTCATAAGCACCCTCTTTTCACGAGGAAGCCAATGCCTGACTAGCAAAATTCTGACAAAAAACTTTATCCGATTTAATCGCTGAAATGAAGGAGAAACTTGCTAAGAAAAGAACGGCAAATGATAAACAAGTGCCTAGTACTTCTCAGAGCAAACGATCGAAGACGGACGAGGCCAGTCCGACAGAAAATTCTGAAGTTTTAGCTAAACATGTCAGATTGTTGGTTACACAAGATTCGGTGCATACAGGTAATGTTGATTGCAACGTTATAGATTGTGATTCTTTGCTAAATAAACTCACAGATAGTTTTAGTAATAGAATGTCAGGGTGTGGTGGTGATAGTCTGCCTTCTGTGGCAACAGATGCCTATTCTGCTTTATTGACCGGCCAAGCGGGTATCGAACCTATGAAATCGCCCTCAGATGACATGCCTATACATAGACCAATACTGTAAAGCATCAAACTCGCAAATATGGCGGGTGGAATATATAAAGCTGTATTGAGCTGTAGGTCATGCTTTAAATTTCAATTGCTGCACTGTAAGTATTCTGGGAAAGGAAGTGATTAATGAATTCATAGGTCTAATAGATCTAGATAAAATTTAATCGTGACAGTGAGGCGATGATTCGTACCCTTAATATTCCGATATCCAAATGCCTTTAGTAATTAATATAGAATCTAGTTTAATAATAATTTATTGTATTTGTTATCAAGGCATACAAACAACAATATGAACATGATAATCATAAGGAGGATAATTAATTATTTATACAAATGGATTGGGCCAAAAGTTATGTCAACATTTTTACAATTAATCACTTTCATTACAGTCTGATTAGCCACATGATCAGTTTGTCTGTTTGTGTGCAAACTTGTCCGTGTAAGTAATAATGTATACAATATCTGTTGGTATGTGTAAGTCGGGCGGTAAACAAATGCCAGCTTGTCCGTGTCAGTGATCAGGGAGTGTCCGTGTTTATACTAGCATCAGTTTGTCTGTTTAAGTGCAAACTTGTCCGTGTAAGTAATAATGTATACAAATGTCTGTTGGTATGTGTAAGTTGTGCGGTATACAAATGCCAGCATGTCCGTGTCAGTAATCAGGGCGTGTCCGTGTCCGTGTTTATATTATCATCAGTTGGTCCGTTAAAGTGCAAGCTTGTCCGTGTAAGTAATAATGTATACAAATGTCAGTTGGTATGTGTAAGTTGTGCGGTATACAAATGCCAGTATGTCTGTGTCAGTAATCAGGGCGTGTCCGTGCCTGTGTATATACTAGCATCAGTTTGTCCATTTAAATGCAAACTTGTCCGTGTAAGTAATAATGTGTCCGAGAAAGTTTCTGTTCTGGGCGTGCCCTTTAAATATTCCTCGGCGTGTCAGGCATATATCAGTTTGTAAAAAGTGCACTGTCAGTTGTGTATGAAGTATTATACCGTGTTTTTTGGTTTCCGGAAAGGGTTTTTGAAAAACTCTTTTTAGAAAACTAGGTTTACGGTGTAATGTATTTTTAACCCGTGGTTGGTTTTCCAGGAGTCTGAAATTCTATATAAGACCATAGAAGTCTATTTTTATAAAAAAAAAAAACCCCCCCCCCCCCTATTAAAAAAACACCAGGAATGAAACGCAAAAACCAGGGGTCCCAAAAATACGAACGGAACGCAGTTGACCGCAATATGCGAGTGTCAAAAGAAAAAACCCCAAAAAAATACACCTACCACCTCGAGGGTCTTTGGTTTAAACACACAAACGGCAGTAATAGACTTTTCTGCATTTTTTTGACCTTTTTCACTGTCCCCGAAGCCTTCGCTGACGTCACAAAATAAAAATTACTCGCCGGGGTAAATTAAAATTTTTGTTTTATGTTTTAAAAAAACATTTCCAAACATTAGTTTTGACTTTTTTTCTGCTTTATCGTTTAAAAAATGCAATTCAATTTTTTTGCTTACAAAATAATCGGGTAAATCAAACTGGAAAACCCCAAGGGGACGTTACTCTCCCATGTTTTCTTTTAAACTTTGGGGGGGAAATTTTGGAATTCCATTTGTATTCAAGCTTTCAGTTATCGTTGAAAAGGTCTTTTCAGTTTAATGCAGCAATAGGGAAATGATTGTTTTGTTTTTTTTGTTTAGAAATTTAGTATATAACCCCAAAATGACTCCCGTTGCTGCCGCAAAGTCCCCCCCGTTCATCTCGAATTTTAAAAATTGCCGGACCATGGTGCCATTTAAAATTTGAGCTATTTTTTCCCACGCCCAATTTCGTCATGGCTTTTTGTGAGGAGCCAATCCCCCATTTTCGGCAACACACGTGCGCCCTCCATCAAATAAAATTTTCTAAACTGATTTTTCTATTTTGTGAGGTACCAAATGTCCCATTTTCGGCAACAAAAGTTTGCCTCCCCCTAAATTTTAGTTTTTTTTTAACTGATCAGACCCCGGGATCTAGAAATACTGACAGGGGCCCAGTTCAGGACCCGTCGCGAGACCATAGCACCGAACTTGGGTATATCCTCATCCCGGTAAGGGAGTCAGGAGTTTACCCTAGAAATTTTTTGAAATATATTTTAAAAAGGGTGGTCTTGGTGCATTTCGAATGTTTTTTTTTCAGATTTTCGGGCAATGTTTGGGGGGGTCCGTAGAGGGGGAAAAATTGCAATGTAACTACTAAAAAAGGGAAAAATGCGTCGTGAAATAAAATTTTTTATACATTTTTCTACTTTACACCCTGAAAAAAAATTTTCAAAAAAGCACATTGTCTCATTTTTTTAAAAGGGAACAGTTTTCATTACAGTACATCAAAAAAGGACTCAAAAATTTTGTTATGTTCTAATTATTTGCGGGTTTTTTTTCCAGGGGGGGCCACCCGGGACTTAAAAAAAACCGGTCTTATTTGGGCAAGGGGGAAAAAAAACCTAAAAAAAATAAAATTTTTTGGGAAACGATGACTGAAAAAAAATTTCGGGGCCCCCCCTCCCCCTATACACAGAAAGGCCTACCTTTTCATAAGCCCCTTAAGGCTTTTAAAATCATCGTGATTTTTAATTTCATATGGAAGGCAACATGTTTCTTCTTTCAAGACAGACGGTATAAAATACAAAGGGAAACGCGATAATTTAAAGAAGTAAATTTACACAAACTTTCTGATGTGCAACCATCATTTTACCTGTCAGTCACGTTTTAGAAAAAAGAAAAAAAATTTATGAAAGTAAAACACGACTCTTTGTTCCTATAAAGAGAAAACTACACACTGACTCATATTTTTATGTTTTTAATTGTTTTCAAAAACATTCTAACGCATCGTTGTGCAGATACTGAAAAAAATGGCTTATTTATATGAGGGTTAAAGGGTTTGCTAAGATTTTTTTAGAAAAAGAATGTACTAACAATAACACTGTAACTTTTCAAAACTCACGGAGGTTTTTCCACGGAGCTAAAAAGATTTCATAGAAAAATAGCTTCCTTTTGCGAATATTTTTTGTGAAAATACTACTGTCACAATAAAAAGATGTTACTAAGAGGCAAGATTTTTTTATATAAAAATTTGCACCTTTCATTAGGTTATATGTGCTCTAAATCCGCGCTGAATTACTTATTTTTTTTTTTTTTTCCTTGCCTTACCCTTCTTACTACTTGGAACAAAACCATGTCTACATTTTTTCTTAAAAAGCCTCATTTCCTTTAAACCTACCACACATAAAAAAACCATTTGTTCATTTATCACGCCGAACCGACTTTTTTCTGATCAACGGCTTTTCCCTCAAAAACTGTTCACATACAGAAAAAATAAAACACCTTCGAAAACAGTATCCTTTTTTTTTTTTTTCTCTGACGTTCCCCAAAAGCTTAAATTTTTTCTTTCGTTGCCTTTTTTTTTCCCTTTTTGGAAATTTTGTCTTTAAACTGTTGCAGTGCACCCAAAATTGAAACCTAACAAAATGTTCAGAAAATGATTAAAGAGCTCAGCGCTAATCAAAAAATTTTTCACCTCTACCTGTTTTCATCGTCAGCATTAAACAGGCCAACCATTGTGAAAAAAAATTATTGTTCGTCCACGGCTGCTCTGCATAGTTTAAGGCTTCTAGATGTAAATATATTTTCCGTTTAAAAAGAGACTGAAAAATTTTTTCTACTTGAAAAATACGAATACTTCATCATTCAAAATGGTAAGTCCATGTGATTTTTTTTTTTCGATGCGATTTCTATCATTGAGGGATCGTTCGGTCAACATGTCTTCTTTTGTTTGAAGTTGTTTCAGCATTTTTTCCTTCAAAAGCTTAACGCGCGTTATTTACTAGTTTTTACTTGTATTCGAGATTTCGAAAAACAGAGGCCCTTAATCTGGTTTATCTTGGCACAAACCCAGATTTTTTGCGGATTTTCGCGCTAGCCGCATCTATTTTGTTCAGTATTATTTTTTGACGGTAATGACTCTGTTTTTTTTTGACAGAACAGATTCCTTTTTTTTTTGTACTTTTCATAAAAATAACCAAATGAAAGTTTTGAGGAACACTTGTTCGACCTTTTGTTATATTTTTTTCATTAAAAACCCCCCTTGATAGCTTTTAAGTTTTTGTTTGCGACTAAAAACCCTTTTTAAAAGTTTTATACTTTTGGACCCCGCTCTTTTTTGTTTTTTGACCACCCGGGAAAAGAAGTACCCTTTAAACTTAAAAATACCCCAAAATATATTTAAACTTTCAGATGAAATCATTCGGGTTCAAAATAAAAAACCTTTTGTTTGGGTTTAAAGTCATAAATTCGTTTATATAAAAGGGAAATTCGAAGTGGAAATTTCCTGGGCTGTCTCTATATCTTGTCACTGTCCATAGGTGAATGCGATTTTCCACTTGATTCAGGCACACAGTTGAAACACTTTCATCTATCAGTTTTTTTTTACAGAAAAGAAAAATCGTCAGTTAATGCTTTAAACATTTTTATAAAAGGAATACCAGAATCGGGGGTGTTTCAAAGTGGCAGCACTAATTTTAAATTTAAACCCCAAACCCTTTTTTTACTAACACTCTTCAACTGCCAAAACCCCATTTGCCCTGGTGCGAAAAATGTTGAGAAAATTTCCATTTCAACATTTTCTATAGTTTTCCCGTGCACGGTGAACTGCCCCTCGAAAAATTTAAACCCCCGGTATCTGATCCGATGCAAATGCTTTTTTTTAGGTTTTGCGTAAAAAATTTCAAATTTTTCGGGTTTTTTTCGTGAATTCTCCATCGAAGTTAATCACAGGCGGGAACCATCTTCAAGTTTTGCAAAACCCCTCGCTGTCCAAAAAATAGCCGACCACCAATTTTTTTTAACTAAGAGACAGAGCACCTTCTTTCATAACAATTTTTTTGGGGACGGGCCAGCGCCAAAGGAAATTTTTATTTTCCTGAAAAAGTAAAAATTTCATAATAACTAAAGTCACAGCATGCAGATCATTTTTGGCACATTCAAATTCAATTTTGGGTCGTTTGAGGAAAAACACTGCCGTTTTTTCGTTGCTGCAAATTTGCTTACCTCAAAAAAACAGCTACAACAAAAAAAAACAAAACAAAATACCCTCAAAAAATCGGATATAATTCTTGTCTAAACTGGGTGTTGAACTTAAATACCACATTATTCGGGTGAAACTTGATGTTTTTTAGTTCAAAAGATTAAAACACTGTTTTAAAAACCCTTTTTTACAAAAAATTTTTTCTTCAGCGAGCTATTTATAAAGGCGCCCAAAACGAGCAAAATTGTACGTCTAAATTTTCTTGATTGAAAGGAAAAAAATTTAAAAACTATTTTTCGATTGTTTTGCGCGGCTGAAAGGGGGCGGTAAAAAAAGTTTGCGCAGTTTTCTTTTGCGGCATGGGGGAAACTAAGGCACTAAAAAAGGTGAAATTCAGTTCTGGGGGGAGCGCGGTGAGTGGTGGGGAAAAATGTGACGATGCCCACCTAAAATCTTTTTCGGCCTCCCCAATTTTTTTTTAAGCCAAACTTTAAAAGTTTTAAAGTTGTGCTGCAGACACAAAATTAAGGACCATTTGACTTTAATTCTTTAAACTTGCCCAAAATCGGCGCTTCGCACATTGTCTCGTTGCCAAACCCCTATATGCCAAACTTCAATAGTTATTGTTTATTCGCTGACAGGGAAATCTACGGACGGCCCACGCACTTGTCGCCACAAAATACGCTGTTTTCCAAAAAACAACGTATAAAACTACCTTAACTGAAAATTTCCTTTAAGTTATAAATTCAAACTGATTTTCTAAAAGACAAAAAATAAAAAATCCCCTTCTCATTTGCTCAAAGACATAATTTTTTCCCCCCCAAGCGTCAACTCTGCCATTTACAAACAAACCCTAAAATTTTGTTCCAATAGTCCTTTTTTTATCGCCGGTCTTCCAACCTTTCATTCAAACCCCCCGCAGAAACTTATTGTTTCGGTGATGGCGATCCGTCACATAATTCCGAACGCTACTCCCAAGCTTTTTTCTTCTGCTTATTACCTGTGGAAAAGCTCAAGACTTTAATTTCACAGCACCCCCTACATACTTATAACGATAAAACAAAATTTTTAATTAAAACATTGCTTGATTTTGTTGTATATAAAATTATAATTTTAAATTTAACGGATTTCCGTCCCCCCAAGTACCCCTTAAAGATTGAACAAATCCAGCATCAATGTCTGCTTTATTTTTCACTACTTGGTAAATCTTGAAAAGGGAAGAAAAACACTTCAGACCTCGTGCAAAATAGGTAAAAATTCAGTAAGTGTAAGTTTCATAAAAAGTAATTATGAAGGCCCGTAATAAATATTGAAACGCACCAAAATTTTTTTTTTTTGTGTGTGAGTGGTAGATAAAATTTTATTACATACTCTTTTCTATTCCCCGTTAAGTTCACTGGTCCCGGGGAAACGTCATATTTTTTCCATACCTGACGCCGAATTTCATATCGGGTGCGTGACGTAATTCGTGTGTGCTTTTGGGCACATTTTTTTCTATTAGTTCAGTATTGTCAATCTTTTTCAGGATTTTAAACATATTTAGATTTTACATTATAATAAAACGCTAGAACATATAAAATAAAAAGGTTATTTTTTTTGCTCGGAAAATGCCCGTTCTTCAGGGGAAGAATTTTCCTAAAGTCGCGCAATTTTCGCGAGAACCGTCATCTTCCCGATATAAAGCAAAACCTATAAAAAAGAGAAAAAAAGTACTTTCATTTGACTGGCCCCCCAAAAAATTTGGGTATGGTAATTTTAATGGTGGGTCGCATTACCGCAAACACATGTTTTTTGTTGTTTTTTTTTTTTTTTTGTGTATGTGTTTTTTGACAGCCTACTTTTACACAAAGTTACGCAGCAGATAAAACGTTCTATATTGTACCTTCATGCTTACATGGGGGGGAAAATGAAACATCAAAACGGACTGCGAAACTGTTTCTCCCCCCTCATTCAAAATTTTTTGGGAACGGGGAAAATTGCTTAAAGTCCCCACATCCAATGACCTAAATTTTTTTACAAAAATATAAACCGTGTTTCATAACTATCATTGTTTGCACTGCTAATAGAGGATATTACACGAGTGTCTTTTCATACTAAATTCATCATCTGATTCAACGAGTTTAAAAAACTAAATGTGGAAATCAAAAAAGTAATATTCTTTTATCACAGTTAAAAAAGCAATTTTTTTCCAACTCCCCTTTACTAAAACACGCCGCAAAAAAAGCTTTATAACGCTGTTGGGGTATTGTCTTTTTATGTTAGGCTTATTTACCCCATAATCAAATTTTTAACAGAATTTCATATTTAATTTTTCCCCTATATCCCGTTTTAAATTTTAATAGGCCTTATACAGTCTTTTTTTGGTTTGATTTTTTGCTATACTTTTTTTTTTAATATGACCCACCATGAAAAAACCCAAATAGTGGCTTTGTGACCAGCTATTACCAGACCAGTCTGGTCGCAAACGGACTGCAAACTGAACGAAATGCGCATTTCTGTCAAATTTGTAAAATGAAAAATCGAAGAAAAATTGTTCGCTTTTTATTTATTCAAAAAAAGGGCAGGCGGCAAGTTTTGCGCATTTCCTTAAACCTTGTACACCGGCCTTTCCCATAATTATCGCTTAATAAAAAATGTTTGGAATGTCACTTATGTGGGAAGAAAATGCCTCGAAAATGAAATACCTAAATGTCGGGGTTTTATAAACAACAACATAGACAGCTCTTTTTTGATTGAGTGATAAATATTTTGAAATAAAACCCCACCCCCCAAGCAAGATTATTTCCCTTTCACTGACGAATACAAATTCCCCCATTTCAAAAGTCCTCTGTGATAGCATGCTAATTTCATCAAAACAAACCCTGAGAAAAATTCTCTGTTTGGGGGAAGCGAAAATTTTTCTCATTACAACATTTTTGCCACTTTTTCCAACTTGACGGCCCGTCGCCGACCCGCCCAAAGGGGCAACGGACCCCGTGCATACCCAAATGCAAAAATGGCCATCCCTTTTTGCGTGACAGCTACAATTTTGATTCGGAAAGGTTTTAAAAAATATGTCTGAAAATGCAAAAAAATCAATATAAGCATAACCTACACTGTTATTCCATTGCACAATAACTTAAGGGTTCGGATACTTTTACATTAGAAGAACGCCCTATTTGCTGATGGGATTGGGCTACATCTGCTTTGGGGGAATTTAAGGGGTTTTTACACGTTTTTTCTAACAAAAGTGACGGTTAAAAGTTTTTTACGAAGCTATAAAACCCGGTATCCGTTTACGGCACGATATGTTACCGGAAGTAATTTTGTTCCGGGTTATTAACCGACAATAGCGGCACTAGTATTTTTAATTAATTTCATTACAAAAAAAGGTTTTTCTTTGCTAAAATAATTCAAAACTTGAGTGAAGTTGAAAAATTTTTCTCGTTAAGAACTTTTAAAAAGAAATGTTTCCATTGCAAAGTTGGGGGCGCCGTTTGCGCAGGCGCGGAATTATTATCCCTTGGGGCGCCGGCAAAAATTTTTCATTTTTTTTTTGCATGTCCGCACGCATTAGTGTATCAAAAGCATAAATTTCTGACTAAGGGGTTTGGGTTAGTATCACCATTTTTCAAAAAAGATCTTAAATGTTTCTTTTTCCAAATTTTTTAAACCGGATATACCGGAGTCTGTATATACCCCAGGTGCACCAAACCTTTTTTTAGTCACAGACTTAAATGAGACGGCTACAATACGACGACACCCAAAAGACGCCCCAGAAAAAAATTTGAAAGCAAAATGGGAAAAAATTTGACGTTTTTTTTGCGCCTTTGAAACCTAACAAGTTTTTTTTTAAAAGAGATGTAATAATTATAATGTTCGGGTGCTCTTTTAATTTTTAAAACTGGAACAAAAAAATATTTATGTGTGTTCTTTTTTGTGCAGGTTTTCAGTAAAAACTCAACAGTGTGTAGGGTCTTCAAACCCCTTTGATGACTGCATGAATTGCAAGTCTTTAAAACCTCAGCCAACAAAGGTTTGATTGCCAAATGATAAAAATATTTAATGAAACCATGATAGTCTTAAAAAGGGAAAAAAATTTTATTTTCAAAAAACCTTGTCGTCACACGATCACTCGGAGGAAGTAGTATGCCACCACGCAGAGTCTAGGCAGACTTCCAAATTTTAGTTTGAATGTCCACTAATGTATATTTTAAACGGAAAACAGGTTAATTAACATATTCTTCCGGGCACAACACTTTTTTCCACATAGCGGACAAATTTTACCATTTTCGCTCCTGTAAAACAAAAGTATCAAAAAGCACATATCAACTAAAACCATCAGATTGTGTAAAGGCTGCAACAATGGAAAAATTGCCTAAAACTTTTAATACGAAAATGTTCTTATTTTTCAGAACGCAATTTTGTGCGTGAGATAGGCCGTTTCCAAAACTTTCAAAAAAATCCCCTTTCCCCTTCCGGCAAAACGGAAAAATTTTTAAGACTTGTATCTCTACAACCGGCTCGAAGACGTTCTGAAATCAAAAGACTAAACATTTATAAGTACAATAACCGGGGATTTACGAGCCACCACAAAAACAACCTTAAGGTTCGATGGGGGCCTTGAAAACAAAAACAAACAACACCAAAAACAAGGAAAAATTTTTTTGACATGAAAAATTGAACAGCATGAAAAAATATATTCTTTACGAAACAAAAATGTCAGTAACGATATAAACATTTAATATGGAAAAGGCTGCCTAAAGGGGGCTCCACTTCCGGACAGTTAACGCTTTAAAAACTCACCTTTTCAAAAAAACATTACCTTTTGTTTTGATCATTTTTAATAGCGTCGATGGGGAAATTCACGTAACAAGTGGAAAAATAGTTTTCAAGAATTTTTTATCATTTTTTTCTTTTCAATGGCATTCATTTTCAAAGGGAGACAAATTTTTCTCAAAATTACTTAAAATAATCCGAAAAATTTTTTTTCCCTTTTTAAAAGAATGCCATTTTATTTAAAAAAATCTGGAAAAGTTTTCTCCCTTTGTAAATGAAAGCCATTTTTAAAGAAAAAAAAAAGATAAACATTGCTGAAAACTGTGTTCCACCTTTTTTATGCGAATTTCCCACTTCACGCACTGCAATTGCATCAAAAAACATTTAACTGTTCTTTTAAAAGGGGGAGTTTTTTAAAGCGTTTAAATGTTTGGAAAAAAAAATGGAGCCCCCTTTTGGGGGCCCTTTTCCCGGAAATTTAAAGTTTATTCATTTTCTGAACTTGTTTTTTAAATATATCATGTTTTTCATGCTGTTCAATTTTCATGTCAAAAAACTCTTTCTTTCTACGATTTGGGGTTTTTTGATTTTTGTTTCTCAAAAACCCCCATCGAAACCTTAATGAAAACACATCTAAAAGTTAAATTTAAAAAAAAGACTCCTTCGATCAGACAATCGTCAGCAAAAAGTTGATCAGCCCGATCATTTTATTAAATTGGTTTGCCGAATCCCTCAGAATGGAACACATCTTTAAAGATATTGTGAAAGTGGCAGCGCTGGACAATTTTAAATTACTTTTGAGTCAAAATTGAGAAATGGTCAAAAATCACTTGTGTCCATTAAAAACGGTGGGACCCAAAAATTTAAGATTTTTTTCTCGGAAAACTACTCCCGCCCAAACCGAGGCGTACAAAACATTGCAAGATTCTAATTTCTTTATTTTCCGTCAAGAAAGGCATTTCATATTTAAAAAAGTTGTCCAAACAAAGCCTGGTTCAATCTGATAATCTTAATTGATGAAAAAACAAACCTTTTAAAAAAAATATCACGTTTGGTTTTTTTGGTGGATTCTTATAGACAAATGACATAAAAAAGACCTGGGCATTTTCTAAACAGGTACTTGGGAAAATAGTTGGGATGGTTATATGGGGCCAACAAAAACAAAATACGGGTTTTTACCGCGGTAAAAAGAAAGTAAAATTCAACTCAACCTTACGTATGTCTTTCACGGATTTCCCGGATTTGGTAATAGGTTCAGATTTAACGCGCTAAGGGTAAACATAATCGAAATTTCCTTATCACATACATTAGTTGGCGAAATCATATCTTGGGGCCCCCTCTCATAACAAAATGATACAGGAAAAGGAAAAAAATTGAAAGCTTCATACAAAAAGTGTTAAAAAAGAAACTAAAAAAATGTATTTTAATATAACACTTCCTTTAACTTTTAAAAACAAATTTTTGGTACTTTTTCCAAATGTAGATTTCATTCACTTTTTTGGCTTTTTCACACAAACCAACTTTTCGGTACCTTTTGTACGCCCTATTACCATATCTTGCACTGTACGCGATAGTGTTTTATCGGGGGGGGCTAGTGTATCGTTACACTCCTAAAATTTGAATCCCTTGGATACTTGTGCTCTACCATCCCTCGGGATTCTTAAATGTTATTTAAAATTTCCCCAAAATTTTATTACAGAAAAAAAGTTAGTTTAACCAAAAAAAAAAACAAAAATGTTACAAGAAAAAAAAAGGGGCAACAAAAATTTACTACCCTTTTCACTGAAAAAAATGTTCACGAAATACCTCCTCTCATAAATTTAGCAAATTTTCAAAAAAACTGAAACTCTTTTACAAACTTTGGTCCTTTTCAAAAGTTTTTTCAAGTTTTTCCCCAAACTATTAAATCCCCCAGATGACACTCTTTTTACATGTGGGCCAATACTATATACCGCGCCATGGGAAACCAAAATAGTGCATTCGCGACCCGCATGGACAATCCGCGCAGTCTGGGCAGGGTCCCCGCTGTTCTAAAGGTTTCTTATTGCTAGCTTTTAAAGGAAAAACTGGGAACCCCTCTGGCGCAAACACTCAGTTGTTTTTCCCTACGCGCTCATTTATTAGTATTTGTCACTTTAAACTTATTCGAGCTGTTAGGCCCTATAATTTCGTCCGAAATGCATTTTTGTTTTTTTTTTTTAAAGACTAAAAACCGATTTTAGGGCCCTACAAAATTGGAAATAGAGAAGTATACCGATTATAACTTTACATAACTGCAAAGCAGTACTTAGTTCAAAAAATTATAAAGTATACCCTTTAAATGGCCTATACTCGGGGTAATATTTTGATAAAACCGCAATCCATTAACAATAGTTGTTTTTGCATGACTTACAAACATTTTTTTTAAGTTTTTTCTTTTCGTTTTACTTAAAAACCAAAACTTGTACGAACTTGACCGTCAAAAGCATATAAAACATTTTGTTTTCAATAGACTGTTAAAAATTGTTTAAATCCAACCGAGGCGAGCCAAGGGGGATAAAATTCTCCAATGTTTGTAAGTTTTTCCTACAAAAGCCAAGCTTATAAAATTTTTACTGGTTTTTAGTAAAGATGGGAAATACCGCAAAAGGGGAACGGTTTAGGGGGAACGATTCCTGTCGAGTTCCCCCTAAACGTTTTACCCGGTGCCGAAATTCCCATCTTTCCCGCGCTAGTGACTATTCATTTCTTTCTGCCTTTTTCTTTTATTTTTGAAAATATATTTGTTTTTTTTTTTTTTATCGCTTTTTTTTGGGGTAGCGTATGAAATTTTTGCATCCCTTTATAATTATAGCACGTGTTTTTTTTAGGGGACCGAAAATCCTTCCGGGATGCAGGAATATTTTTTGTATACAGTACCCCCCCCCCCCCCCCCCCCCCCCCCAAAAAATTTTTGTAATCACCAGTTTTATTTAAAAATTTTAAAAAATTAGAAACAGAAAACTGCGTATTTTAAAGAAAAGTAAAAATATCTAAAATACATTTGTATACGAACGTTTTGTAACGAAATAAATTAAAATATAAAACACAAAATATCTTCGATTCCCTATATAAACGTTTGTACATAGTTTTGTTTTTGGGGGGGGGGGGGGTCAATGACTTATGGAAATATTTCGGCTCCCTTTAAATTGAACTTCTTTTTAAGTCTAAACTTATTACATTTCAGGGCCTGGTATATTTTGGATCATCACAGCAACTGCCCATAATTTATTTAACCTTTTTGGAAATTTCGACAAACTTGATATTTGGGGGTTTGCGTTTACATGAATGCTTTTTGTGCAATCCACAAAAAGAGCTTTTTTTAAATATCCATCCTCTCCGAGAGAAAACAACATTTTTCCTGTGTTTTCTTTCATGAAAACCCATAGCGCCATTCAAGATGTAAAACATCTGCTTAAAAAAAATCAGAAAAAACCGGAGTCTACCTTCTGATAACAGTTCAAAAGGGTGAAGAAAAATTGTTTTAAACGGTATTCCATCTCTGGAGCATTGGGGGGGGGGGAAGAAATTTTTTTTAATTTAAATTTCCCAAATGGGTTTTTCCCTTCTAGAAAGCTTCCGAGACACATGGTTTGACTCCACTTTGAAAATGAAAATCATTTTTGCATTTTAAGTGTGGACAAAGACATGCTGTTCCCATGAAAAGTTATCAGATACGCTCCAAAACCCGGGAAACTTTTTCTCTCTGTTTTGCTGGAAAAAACCCCTGAAAAACAAAAATTAATTTTTTTGTAATAACAACCCCTATCAATGTATCAGAGAGAGATTGAAAACTTTGAAACATTTTTTTACTTTTTTTTAATTTTTGGGAAAAACAAAAAAAACTTTCCAAAAATTTTTTTGAAAAAAAAAACCCGATGACAGAAAAACCAGAATGACCTGAATTCCTCTTTTTCAGATTTTTATCCTTTTTCATATTCATGTTAAGGGGGAATTCCATAAAACCCCGGGTTTTTTGAATTCGGGACCTTTTCGAAACTCTTTTGTCAACAACGAGATTTAGGGAAAGGCTTAAATACGAATCCCCATTTCGCAAAAATGGCCGCAAAGACACAAAAATTGGTCAACACAGTATCACAAAAAAGCTAACTCTGGGACAAGCACGGCGTTAAACCCTGCCCATAAACCCTTCCATTAATCCACAGAGAAACAGGGAGAAAAGACGTGGGATTCGAATTAAAAACTCTGGATAGAAACATATAGCTTTTCATAGTGAAAATTTTTTTTTGAAAAGTTGCGGCTCTGTGTGATTGAGCTGTTTATGGACGGTGTGGGAAATTTTAACCCTGACCCGGTCGAGCAGAACTCAACATTTCCATTTACAAGTACTAGAAATCACAATGTATTTATCGACGGTGCACAGGAACCTTTAAAAATGTAAAACATACATGAAAAAAGGGGCTGTTATTATCAAAAAACACGGCGTCTTTTATAAATTAAAAATGGAAAACCACAGGGCCCCAACACGCTAAACGAAAATGTTTCAGACTCGGGGGGTAAAAAAAAAAAAAAAGACCTGTTCATGGGGATATAAATTCAACAACCGTTTTAGCCTTTCCCGGGCGAGCAAACCAACTTTTAAAATGTTAAAACCAGATTGAATTTTGAGAAAAAGCAATGATTCATACGGGTGACATGGAAATTTTAATGAGTACGGAGTACAATTTCTGAAAAACGGGTCTGTTTTTTATCACAAAACGCGGGATCTGTTATTATCAAAAAATTAAAAAGTGGAAAACTACAAGTCCCAAACACACATAAAAAAAAATGTTGCAGGCTCGGTGGGTTTGTGTCGTTTATGGACATATATATAGGGGAAGTGCAAGTCCTGTACCCGGGCCAGCAGAACTCAAAAATTTTTAAAAATGTTACAAGTACCGAATGTAATTTTGGTATCACAGATTTTTTCATACCGCGGCGCACATGAACCCTTAAAGATTCGGATTTCATTTCGGGGGAAAAACAGTCTGTTATTATCAAAAATACAGTAAAAGTGCCCTAAAGAAAACAATGGGTAGAAATAACAAACTGGAATTTAGAGAGGGGACTTTAAAGGAGCCTGAAACACAGAAATTGACAAAAAACAAAATTAAAAAATAGGCACCATAAACAGTATGTACAAATATTTACTCAGAATTACTGATACTGATACCGGATACGAGTACTTACTCTCGAATGAATACGCACAACTGATTTAATAATATAACAGTTCTAATGAATATCATTAGATAAAAGACTGTATGCATACCTCAATGTATAAGTTTTACCAGTGCCACAGGAACCAGTCATCACGAAACTGTGACCCTTTATCGCTAGCGAAAGTGCTTCCGATTGCGCCATGACTTTGTGCGTTATGATCACCTATAACGGTCAAGGTACGACAATACGGGAATTACTACTGTAAATATTTACCCCGGCGCAGTAATTGTTGTTACTGTTGTGACGTCAGCGAATGGCTTCGGCGACAGCTGAAAATGTGTCAAAAACTGCAGAAAATGTCTGATTACTGCCGTTAAGTGTGTTGAATCCAAAGACCGTCGAGTGTGGTAGGTGTATTTTTGTGTTCTTTCTTTAGCACACTCGCTATATTGCGGTCACACTGCGTTCCGTTCGTATTTTCAGGCGACCCCTGGTTTTTGACGTTTCATTCCTGGTGTTTTTTTATATATAGGGGGGGTATTTTTTTTATAAATATAGACTTCTATGGTCTTATTGATAGAATTTCAGACTCCTGTGGTTGGTTTTCGGTGTAAAGTTGTGTAAAGTTATGTAAACCTGTGTGGTGGTTTACGGTGTAAAGTTATGTAAACCCGTGTTGTGGTATATGATGTGAAGTTGTGCTAAGTTATGTAAACTCGTGTGTTGGTTTACTTGTGTTTCTGCCGGTCAGTTTAAGTGCGTGAACAAGGTTTTGCCTATGGAAGTGTTCCTAATTCCTAGTTTGACGGTTATGCTGGGCAATGTTATTACTCTAAACATTCAATTCGAAACTGTCAGGTTACACATGCTCCTACAACAGGCCCCCTTGATACCACAATGGTCCTCTCCTTGTGTATCGTTTCACGTGTCCATTGATAAACTTCGCCGTACAAATGGAATAGGGCATAAGGAAATAGTTCAGAACAGTCGTAACAGGATTCTCAAAATTGACATTTCTTATAAAGCGATAGAATTATAATCATCATTTCGCGCAGATGTATCCATTCGTCTAACTCCGGCCTTGATTTTTTCACTTGATAAACTTTGCGTCGCACTTCGACTCAACGAGAGAACTTAGGTTAGAATTTGGCGGAAATTTTCTCGAGAAAATTTTGTGGCGGAAATTCTAGCTTTAGAGTTGCATGTATTTTCCAGCTATTCGAAATTCATTAAAACTGATAATCTTAGTAAATCTTTTACCATTAAACGTGTTAAAGTGAACGTATTTTAAGCCTCCCCTGTTACTGCGTACAACAAAATTTAAAAATACGATCTTACAGGGCCTCGAGGTTCGCTCGTGCATATTTTGGTGTCTCTCGAGTAATCCTTGTTGTTTGGCTAATGTTTTGGGGGGCCCTGCAGCCGGTTGGTGCATACTAGTGTAGCACGTTGTGCATGTGTAGCACGTTAGTGCGTGGTGTAACACATTAGTGTGTAGTGTAGCACGTTAGTGCGTGATGTAGCACGTAAGTGCATGGTGTAGCACGTTAGTGCATGGTGTAGCACGTCAGTGCATGTGTAGCACGTTAGTGCGTGGTGTAGCATGTTATCGCATGGTGTAGCGCGTCCGTACATGGTGTAGCACGGTAGTGCATGGTGTAACAAATCTTGCGTGTTTTGTAACACTTTAATAACTTACCATATTAGTCCACTGGGTCAAGCAAATCAGGGGATGGCTTAAAATAGTTTTTATTCTTCGTTTGTCACATAACACCTTAAGCTTGAGTTTCCGCTACGCGCCAGTCAGATGTGCTTAGTGTGTTTCTATCGCGACTTCAGAATTACTTAGCGGCCACATATCTCCACAACGACAGCAGGACAAATTATAGGAAGCTTTACGCAAAACAGGGACAGACGTTTAATTTGAAAACAGTGTTCTAAGGACTTGATCTATCTGTCGCCAATATGGTCCCGCGGAGGATCTGATCTATCTGTCGCCTATATGGTACCGCGGAGGATCTGATCTATCTGTCACCTATTTGGTACCGCAGAAGATCTATCTATTGAAATAAGCATATTGACACTGACTGTTTAAATAAGTGACAATTCATAGTGCTAGTTGTAATAAATTTATCACTGTATGGGCATTTGCCCGATATGAATAATGATGATAATAATAATAATAATAACATGATGTCTCTAATTGAAGTAAAGTTGTTGTGTTTTTAATTATTGTTGGGAGACCTAATCTTCCGTTTGGGTATGAGATTCCCCCAAATGTACATGAATGGCCACCATAAACAACTATTACGCAAAGCAGACCAAGCTGTTCGGGAATCGAACCAAGTGTGTTGGATTCTGGTAACCGGAGTCTTAAAATAATCAAGTTTTAATTGTTTAAATGAAAGTTCACATTTTTTATTTACCCAGCGTTACAGCTGCATTGTCCGTCGAGAACTTTTGATTATTTTAGACAATCTATATGGTAATTCATTTTTCCTCTAAATTCGACAACATTTTGCTTTTAGAAAGAATTTATTGTCTTTTTTACAAACAAACGCATCGTGTACATAACTTTCAATAAAAATGTATTCTTTTTTCAAAAACTCTGTTTTATTTCCTCTTTCTTTTATGTAATTAGTAATATTTTAGAATTCCATTTAATTTTACTCCAATTCAAAGAACTAGATCTACTACAGGCCATTTCTGAAATTATCTGTAGAATGTTGTAAAGACTGGGATTAAATTAGGATTATATGTAGGTTGCGTGTCTAATTGTTTATTTATTAGAAAGTGATAAGAAATAGATTAACTGTGGTTATTAATCTGACATTATTGTAAACCCATTGTAAAGGCATTCTCTCTGTTGTGTAGTGAGAATATTTGCCTGTTTCAGATCACGTGATAGGGCTATTGATACGGAGTATAGGGATAAGTTCTTTATACATTTTTCTTATTTTCCTAAAAAGCTATCTTTTGAAATAATAAAAGTCTTATGCAATTTTCAGCTCCTAATTCCTTTATGTAAGCCTTTCATTAACTGTCTTATTTTTCTTTTATTTACGATATCATTTTTTCATTGTCACATTTTAATAACTTCTCCTACCAGCTGTAGAATCCTAAAGCGTATCAAATATAATATAAATCATTTTAGTGTTGGGCAACAAAACTGCTAAATGTCCTCTATTTGATATGTGTCCTCTGGTATTCAATGTAATTTAAGACTTAGTAATAACTGGTTTATCTTTTCAGCGCGCAGCTGTTCCGTGCCTCGATTACTATAGAATATAGGTCAAAATCCATGTTTTACAGCTTCGCCGAAAAAGAGAAGTAAACTATCTAAATGTAAATTCCGGATGTAAGATCCTTTTAGCAATATATCAATAATTCAAGGCCAAACATCCGCCTAGAATTAGAAAATAATGCAGAAATATGTGACCCTTATGACGCTTCGATGTCTCTAAAACTGGGATTGTGGGAGAGACTTTTATGTCAAAGTTGGTGAACAATTCAATTATCTTTAATTTATTGGAAGACTTTTACAGAAAAAGCAATTTAACAAGGCTCTAGAGGTCTACTAAAACTACAAATTAAAATTAATTGCTTGTGAGCTGTGCGAATGTAAAGTAGGTCGTCGAGATAAATTTTAGAAGTTTTCCTTATAAATATTTAACATATTCAACAGAGTATTCAATTAAAAACAGATGGGAACGTTTATACTTCTAGACCATAATTGCGTTTTTACAAGATACAAAAACATATTTTGTCAATAAACATATATTTTAACCCTGTTGACCCTATTGACCAAAGCTCAAAAGATAGCGCTAAATAGATATTAGAGTGAAAAACATTACTTTTATGCCTTAATGTCCGATCAACATATGACTTTTTACGGGGGATGGTAGGGGGATGCTAAATCCCGACATTCTTCATGCTTTTTCATGTAATTACTTATTCAGATAATGAGTAATTTATTTTAATTTTCAACGATATGACGAGTGTGGAATTTATAAATTGTAGTTAACATGGAATTTCATAATATGATATCTACATTTATGAAAAGATAGGAGACAGAATAAATAATGCAGAAATGCGGTTTTTTAACACTTGTTGTGCAAGGCATGGTGTTATGTAAAGTATTTTTTCCATGCACACTGTAGTCACTTTATTTCAAATCTTGAAAAAAGATGCTACTAGTGACAAATGGCAGCTCGCATATAGACAACGTTTTTACAGTTACTAAATTCTCAAAACTGCACAAATATAACGTGTCCATAACCACACGAAGCGGCCGATTCGGTATGACTTAATTTGTTGTATTTTATGCATAAAAAAACTATTGATGTATACAATTAATTTATCAAACACAATTTTGTGCGTTGTTTTGCGATATGCTGTATTAATAGAAACAAACATCCGTATTTATAGGAACACTGCGAAAACATAATCACTTTTTCGGGGAAGATAGCTAATTGGTGGCTTTAATCCAATTAACTTTTGCTCCATGATTATGAAACTCTATTTCCGGCATGATAAAGGAAGATGATAAGAAGTTTTCTAAAATCGTTTTTTTACAAGACTTCACAAATTTATCGCTGTTCTCCATTTATTCACTGACATCAGTTCATAATATGAAGTTCACTGTAACATTGACCTTTGAAATATTTATCCGTCTGTCTTATGTCTTTGTCTACTAACGGTCCGAGTATTCTAAATGTTGTTATTGATCGGAAATTTATGTCAGCATGACCTTGACCTTTGAGCTACTAACCTTCGAAAGGATAAGGATCTTCTGCTTATCACCGTCAATCAACAGTCAATCAACCTGAAGACTAAAGTGTTATCCAATTTTTGAACAGGCAAACAATTATCACATGAGTATCAATGTCACTCGGACAATGACCTTTGATCTACTGACCCCTAAAACAGTATCTACTAACCTTAGGCAACTATCTTAGGAATTTTGTAAGCGGAAGCAACCCACAGTTATTGATCAAACAAAATGGTCTATCAACCGACAGACCGACAAAGACCGGCGGGCTGAGATGTGCAAAATAAAATATGAGCCGTGCCATGGGAAAACCAACATAGTGGCTTTGCGACCAGCATGGATCCAGACCAGCCTGCGCATCCTCGCAGTTTGGTCAGGATCCATGCTGTTCGCTAACAGTTTCTCTAATAGCAATGACTGTGACTCAATGCAGACGTGGAGCGCCGATATAAATTACAGACTCCGGTACATACCGGATTAACTAAATTTGAACGAAAATATCTTAAATGTATATATTTTGTAACCATGGTGATACTAACCCTAACCTTTAGTCAGTATTTTATGCATATTGTACACTAAATGCATGCGGACATGCAAAAAATATGCATATTTTTGCCGTGCGCTACAACTGATAATCACTTTCGGGCATGCGCAGAAGACCGCTCCAAGTCTGCAATGAGTTACATCGAATAGCAATAGGCTTTGAAAGCGAACAGCATGGATCCTGACCAGACTGCGCGGATGCGCAGGCTTGTCTTGATCCATGCTGTTCGCAAAGCCACTATGTTGGTTTTCCCATGACACGGCTCATATACCCTCTTGTCTTGTACTATCAGACCAATGGTAAATACTGAAACAATTGCATAAAACAAAGTAGAATTTTGATGCATCCAAGTCCCTGGAACAATAGATTAGAATACATTAATTATGTCTCTTTAAATTCCACTAAACTTTTATTTCAAAATGAATGTATCAGTTTTCTGTATTAAATTAGACTGGCTCCTGTCCCTATGTTTGTTCTGTCATATTTCTCATATATAAATTTTCTTCGTTAACAGTGGAAGTAACTACAGCAGGTTATTAATGCATTTATATTTTTATTGCCCCTGACTCCGAACATGGGGACTGGCCGTATAGTTTAACCATCAGAAAAAATGTGCTATTTTAGAGGCTTAAAATTCACATATAAAAGGTCTGCAGTATTAAAAAAAACATGCCAGGCTAGTATATATATTAAATAGTTTAATGTAAGGAAACTGTTTAAAATAAAGGGATTGTTAACATTTGCTGATGAATAGCCTTTAACGACGGCTAAACATCATTACAAATACCCGAGTATATGCAACAAATGTAACACGAACATTGTTTTCGTAAGTCAGTAAATGGAGCTGAACTCCAAAAATATGTTTATTCGTAATATGCTCTTGTGCAGTACACTTCCATATGGAGAGAAATTGTAACAGTATTTAAGAAGCTGCAAAAATGAGCATACAAATGTATCGTACTCTGGAGGTAATATTTATTTTATCATATTTCGGTGCAACCTTTGAGGGAAATTAAAATAAGATAAACATGTTTTTCTTAAAGAACTAAACTTTTCCCTATTTCAAGGTTATTGTGACCTTTGGCTTACTTTATACCTTTGTCTGATAAACAGTTTAATTAGTATCAAATATTTCGCCATATAATTTGCAGCGTGTTTTCGTCAAAGGGTCAAATTTTATCAATGTTCAGGGATTGTAACAATGAAAGCATTTTTCTTCTGAGGGATTTTCGTTAAAGATTTCCACTTTTTATTTAAAATTATGCAGAATGTTTCAATAACTGTTTGATTAACAAGAGCTGTCAGTTGACGGCGCGCTCGATTATTCTTAGTGCTTGATAGTAAACTATAAGCTATGAGTAAAACTTAGACTAAGTAGAAAATAGGCCATAATTCAGTCAAAATGCTTGATAGAGTTGCCTCCTCCTTTTTACAGACTGGGGTCATGATGGTAAACAAGTATGCAAAATATGAAAACAATATCTCAATAGACTTTGAAAATATTTGGGGCGGTACGCAAACTTTAACATTACAATAAGCATATTCTAAGTCGAAAAGGGGCCATAATTCAGTCAAAATAATTGATAGAGTTGCCTCATCCTTTTTACAGACTGGGGTCATGATGGTTAACAAGTATGCCAAATATGAAAGCAATATCTCAATGGACTTTGAAAATATTTGGGGTGGTACGCAAACTTTAACATTTGTGTGACGCTCACGCTAACGCTAACGCTCACGCCGACGCCGGAGCGAGTAGGATAGCTTCCCTATTCTTCGAATAGTCGAGCTAAAAAATACGTGTACCTTATTATTCTTTTCCTACATTGACAGTTTCATTGATGCTTCTTCTTGAGAGAAAACTCATGCGTTTGGTTTAAAACTTTTATTCTAAATGTATCACATGCATCACATAATATCGTAAAAAATCAGTATATCATTAAAATAAGATAAATTGCCATAAAATACATGAATTATTATTTAAAATCTCTCCTCCACTAATCTATATATCTCACAATTGTTTTGGGTTGTTAAATTAAATGAGCTGCACCATGTGAAAATCAACATAGTGGCTTTGCGACCAGCATGGATCCAGACCAGCCTGCGCATCCGCGCAGTCTTGTCAGGACCTATGCTGTTCGCTAATGGTTTCTCTAATTGCATTAGGCTTTGAAGCAAACAGCATGGATCCTGACCAGACTGCGCGTTAGCGCAGGCTGGTCTTGATCCATGCTGGCCGCAAAGCCACTACGTTGCTTTTCTCATGGCGCGGCTCAAAAGGCGAAATCGTATTTCAAAACATGTTTTATAGATAACGTTCACGTGCCAATGACGTCACTGACGACAGCATCTGAAGCATTTAAATAACAAACGTTTGATATAACACCTGAATTTTACGTTAAAAATGCTGTAAATAATTGGATTAAAAACACTGTTTAAATAAGGTAATTTTAAAGCAAATTGAATCCAAGCACTAAAATTATACTCTCTGCCCGCATTCAGTACAAGTCTGATAAAAATTCGAATAAAAAAGTAGGGTGTAAAACAAATTACAAATACTACAGTTGTGGCAAACATCATAAGGGTGATATTCCATTCTACAGGTTTCCGCACAGAGCAAGAAACAAAGCTAGTCTTTGTCTCTTGGCTGCGCACTTTATTTTCCGGTCGTCCTGTTTCAGAAATGGTAAAAACTTCTGTTTTCCTGTTTTCACTATTGTCTATGGAAATGTCCAGGTTAGTGCTTGAACTAGATACCTCGTCACTCATGAAACTGCATTCTGAGCTAATGTTAATTCTTTTTCTACTTCTCCGACAAGATTTAGCGTTTCCCATTGATTTGGTCAATTTAGTTCTACGTTTGAGCAATGTATATAGAATCCTCGAGTACATCACAACACCCATAATAATACCAGTTAAAATAAACATAAAATCTACAATATAAAAAGCAAGACAAATGTATTTATACATCCCATCGCATTTAGCAGCGCAATAACGTCCTTTCAACGTCGCATTCCTGTTTGAAACTGTTACGTAAACTTCCACAATGTCAAATGTTGCCAAAAGTCTTACTGAAAGCAATAAGGCAAATACGGTTGTTGCTACAACTATGTATTTGATAGACGATGCTGTAATTTGCCTGCTTAAAGGATAACATATTTTTCGATATCTGTCAATAGTGATGATAATCAGAATAAAGCACGAACTTGATATTGTCCAATTGCCCATAAAATGTGCAAGTTTGCAGACGACATTTTCGGTATATCTAATATTTATAACCATCTCTGAAATGACTGGACCTGCAATTATACAGGTAGACAAGTCTGCTACAGTCAGATATTTGATGAGCATCAATGGTACCGTACGCTTAGATGTTTTGAAATAGAAAACCATGGCAAGAACGTTTCCAATGAGACCAATGATCGCAAGTACTGAAACGGACACTGTCGCCGGTAGTAAGGTCATGGAGATCTCCATCTGAAGCTGTCGAGGTAAGTTGTCTTCCATTTTCATCTGAAAATATACAGATTCATTTCAATTTATTTTGTTTATTTTGTTGGGTTTAACGTCGCACCGACAGTTATAGATCATAGACTTTCCAGTTTTGATGGTGGAGGAAGACCCCTTGTACCTCTCCGTGCATTATTTCATCAGGTGCCGGGGCCCGGGTAGAACCACCGATCTTCCATAGCCAACTGGATGGATTCCTCACGTGAAGAATTCAAAACCCCGAGTGAGGCTCGAACCAACATCGATAAGGACCAAGTGATTTCAAGTCAGCGACCTTAACCACTCGGCCACGGAGCCCATTACAATGTTTTTCATTGAATTATCGAAATATTAGAGTGAAACATACCTGGTATTTTCACAGTGAAAAATAGCAGATATATTTTTCACTGGTAAGAAACTAGATATCGAATGACTAACATTTTCACTCGTGGCTTTGCCACTCGTAAAATATTCCATCTGGCGTTCACTTGTGAAAGATATTTAAATCTTACACTGAAACGAACAAATATCCTCTATAATTTTGATTCGGATAAACAATTATGTCTTCTTCAAATAAATTACCAATTCTAACCAACAAATCACTGTTCTGACGTCACAATTATTACGTCATGGCATCAAACTGCATAGCGGCGCGCTGGAAAAGAAACCGATTGAAAACGGGCAAATTTTTAATGAATGTCGTCAAGGATATACTTATAAATCCTTGGTAACGTGTTAGAATCGAAATAATATATCTCATTTAGTGATTTGCTCTTGAATAAATCATTGTTTGTCGTTCAGATGCGTATTATTATATCACTCGGACTGCGCCCTCGTGATATAATTCCTTCGCATCTGAACACCAAACAATGATTTATTCAACGACAAATCACTGGATGAGAAATATTATTTCTTAAATAAACATGAATATAGGCAAAACCGGTGCCTTGTTTCCTATGAATTTCTGTCGCCTATCAGTACATTCTAATTCATTCCAGTTAGTTTTTAAGTTTTAGTTATTTCCAACCCATACAATGATATGTTTACATAATTATGATTCAGTTACGATAATACATATAACCCTTACCCTGCCAAATTTCTATAATAAACTTGTCCATCTTTCAATTTGGACAGTCTACCATTAATTTGATAAAAGGGGTGCTTACCAAAAAGATACTGACTGAATAGCGAACAGTGCAGATCTTGTTCAGACTGCACGGATGTGCAAGCTGATCATGATCTACAGTGGTCGCAAATGTAGAACCAATCGTGTCCAGCATGGTAAGAGGTTAAGCTAAAATTGTAAAATCGAAGCAGTATGTCTGGTGAATTTAAAAGTCAAATTCAAACTGAATATATTGTTTATTACCTAAACAAGAAAGCATTGCATATAGGATTTTTGTTTGCTTAATGTAATATCAAACAACCTTCCACCAAGTAGGCTTGCTAAGCTAATATTTGCCCTTACCCTGCTGAATTTTACTTGTCAATCTTTCAATTTGGACAGTATCATTAACTGTTAAAAGGGGTGCTTACCAAAAAGATACTGACTGAATGGCGAACAGTGCATACCATGATCAGACTGCATGGATGTGCAGACTGATCTTGGTCTGCACTGGTCGCAAAGGCAGAATATCTTGCCATCGGCAAGCTGAAGGTCAGAGTAAATCTCTTATAGAATAAATGTTTCAAACAAGTTCTTTACATCATAGAAAGAACATGACATGAATAAAACAGAACCTACCTGGAATTCAATTATTTTATATGTAGTGACTGTTAATATATTGTTTTTTATTTCCCCGTGTAAGCAAAATATAAGCTTGTTTTAAATCCATATACTGCTTTGTTATTTCATTTATGCTAATGATGCCTTTTTCTTCTGATTAGAGAAAAATAAATCTCAGATTCTTACACGTTAGAACTCTTTATTTTTACGCGATTTGTCTAACTACAAAAAAATAAAAATTAACACTCCCAATAACCATATCAAAGTATGTAATGTGGCGATCTAAATATTAAATCCATAATATTATTTGATTTAATAAGCTGATTGAACAATGTTTGCTATAGTTATGAAATGGAACGCTTAATGGGTGTAATTTGGTACATGTATTAGTTTTTATGAAACACGAGAAAGTAATGGCTTCTGAATACAAATGCCTTAAACGAAGAGATCAAGATTAGTGTCACAGAGGTTTAATACAACACACTCAGACTTAAATTTACCAAATTAGGTAGCGTTTGATCTCGTGATGTAGGAGTTACAGCTAAATAAGTTATTTGAATGGCCAATGCTGCTGGGTCAAGGACGTGTCACTTCTTCAGATATACTCCGACATACCATTAAGCCTAATTTAACAGATAACACGTGTATATTCAAAATGCTGGTCCATATTTATGGGATTTCACATTTAGCTAAAAAGAATGATTGATGAAACATGAAGGTGCTTAGTCACATTACACTAGAAAAGCTAGTAGGTTAAGGCTCCTGATCACTTACGGAATAAACGGTCTGTCCAAATAACATCAGGATTAATGTAGTTCGCTGTAGTGTAAATATTTCAAAATGTGGAATCCGGTATTTCCTGATGTCTATTGTAAGTATTGACCTGGCACTCATGAATATTCCGTTTATTTCCGTAAATTAATTCTCGGTTTCCGAACATGAATAGCGATATAACTATAACAATATATTTAATTCCCTGACAACGTAATGTCATATGTGCAGGTAGCTGTGCGGTCAAGGCGTTTAGCTGTAAACCTCAGGGTTGTGGGTTCGAGTCCGACGTCTGACCGGATCTGTTTTTTTAAGTTTTATATGCAAACTAACCACTTATCGGATCAAACGTATCGTAATTTTTATGGTCCATTTACTGAATTTAGTCATATTTAACCGTTGTAGAAAAAGTGGAATAAAATGATTTTAGAAGGGTCTTACACAAAAATACAAAGTACTTGTCACCAGCGTTTCCAGAAAATAAATACTACAAGAGAAACAATTAAAATTCATAAAGATATGATGCATAAAATAATGTAACAATAAAGCAGGCATCGATAACATTACATTACGTAAAAATGCATGAAATGATTTAATGTGATTTCGAACCCTTGGTAACATGCTTGGAAGTCAGACACCTTACCACTGCGCCGCCGTGTCATTGGTTAACTGTATCTGTTACTTTAGTGATATAGATATTTTAAGATACAGAAATTGCGTAAATTAACGAAAACGTCGAAATATTGGAGAAGATTAATAAGTGCCAGGTCAATACTTACGGACAATACCTACGCAGTATTAATGTTTTCATCATGTGTCTCAGTCACGTGACCATTGTTTCCTTACAATATTTTTGGTATTTTTGTTTGCCTAAATACAAAACCATCAAGGCAAACGTATTATCTCAAGTGAATGATAAAAAGAGTGTTTTACATTGTTATTTTTACATAGAAAATAGTAGCGGTTAAGATTTTATTGCAAGACAAACGATGAGACAAATAACCTCTCTTCAAAAGCCTTGAACTGAATGCCGGAGGGCAAGACATAACTAGAGCTATCACTAAAGGTGATGAATGTACCCCCCCCCCCCCGCCCCCCACGGCATGCACTGACACAGTACATTGCAGTTTGATGCACACAAGATTGCATAATTATGTGGACTGTATGTATATAGACTGTATGTATACAGTATAGTAACAAAAAACAAAGTTCTATAACTATGCAGAATATTTATCTAAAAGAACGTAACATGCACCATGCACAACTAGGGTTGGTACTGATCACTTGTGTGAAGTTTCATTAAATTGTGTGCAAGGGTTCGGAAGATTACGCGCGCACAAGATTGCTTATGCAGACTGTATGTACACAGTATGTTAACAAGAAACAAAGTCCCATAACTCTGCAGAATATTTATCTAAAAGAACGTAACATGCACCATGCACAAATAAGGTTGGTACTGATCGCTAGTGTGAAGTTTCATTAAATTGTGTGCAAGACTTCGGAAGATTAGGCGCGCACAAGATTGCATATGCAGACTGAATGTACATAGTATGTTAACAAAAAACAAAGTCCCATAACTCTGCAATTCGTTTTAAAGAACCTAACATACCCCATGCACAACTACTGTTGTTACTGATCACTTGTGTGAAGTTTCATAAAATTGTGTCAAGGGGATGAGGAGAGATGGTGCGCACAAGGTTTTGTCTCTGTATATAGTATAGAAACAAAAAACAAAGTCCCGTAACTCTGCAATTTTTTTCTGAAATAACCTAACATGCCCCATGCACAACTACTGTTGTTACTGATCACTTGTGTGAAGTTTCATTAAATTGTGTCAAGGGGATGAGGAGAGATGGTGCGCACAAGATTGTGTCTATGTATATAGTATAGTAACAAAAAACAAAGTCCCGTAACTCTGGAATTTTTTTTCTGAAAGAACCTATTATGCCCCATGCACAACTACTGTTGTTACTGATCACTTGTGTGAAGTTTCATAAAATTGTGTCAAGGGGATGAGGAGAGATGGTGCGCACAAGGTTTTGTCTCTGTATATTGTATAGAAACAAAAAACAAAGTCCCGTAACTCTGCAATTTTTTTTTTGAAAGAACCTAACATGCCCCATGCACATCTACTGTTGTTACTGATCACTTGTGTGAAGTTTCATTAAATTGTGTCAAGGGGATGAGGAGAGATGGTGCGCACAAGATTGAGTCTATGTATACAGTATAGTAACAAAAAACAAAGTCCCGTAACTCTGCAATTTTTTTCTGAAAGAACCTATTATGCCCCATGCACAACTACTGTTGTTACTGATCACTTGTGTGAAGTTTCATTAAATTGTGTCAAGGGGATGAGGAGAGATGGTGCGCACAAGATTGTGTCTATGTATATAGTATAGTAACAAAAAAACAAAGTCCCGTAACTCTGCAAAATTTTTTCTGAAAGAACCTATTATGCCCCATGCACAACTACTGTTGTTACTGATCACTTGTGTGAGGTTTCATTAAATTGTGTCAAGGGGATGAAGAGAGATGGTGCGCACAAGAGTGTGTCTACGGACAGACGGACAGACAGACAACCTGAAACCAGTATACCCCCCCCCCCCCCCGCACACACACACTTACGGGGGGTACAACTACGATAAAGCATATAAAACTTACCGACTACATAAAATGACCTCAATATATCCAGGTTATAATTAGCTAACAGGCTAATACACAAAACTTTATAAATAAACACAGGTGTAAAACTGCACGAAAATTGCGTGATATACGTCCGCATAAACTTACGGATTATTGGAAATATATAGGTATACCTTTATGACCTAGACAGTGCCCTCATTCAAGATAACATATACTCGACAAAAAAAGAATGCAATGCGCAAAATGGTGGATACACGCACTATTGAAATTCACTCAGCAATTTTGCAACATTTGATCAGGTACCCTATGTGACTTTGAACATGAAATTTGCCGAAACCGGTAATTTAATTTTCATTCTGTTTTCAGTATTTGGTTAAGATTGACTTGTACTTTTATTTGATATATGAATTATACTTGTACGTTAAGTAATAAATAAGTTACAGCATAAAACATGTTTTGTTGCAGCACTTTTTTTGTCGAGTATATTTGTATTCTGTAAATATCTACATTAATTAAAAAAACAGAGGTAGTTAAACAATGGTACGGTGGTGTAGTGGTAAGCTCTTTGACTTCTACGCGCGTAACCACGGGTTCGAATTCAGTTCAGATCATTTTAATAATTCAGTGTATTGCAATTTTATTAATATTTCTTTTACACTTATATTGCCATTTTATGAAACATATCGTTTTTATAGATATTTTCTGGGAATCAGAGACGGGCGTATTAATAAGTACTATTATATATATATACTTCACAGAAACTTTTAAATAAAGCTTTTTTTTCGGGGGGTGGTGGAGGGTGCTGTTTGTGTTGTGTTGTTGTTGTTGTTTTTTTTTTTTTCAGAAAGGCATTCAATTTCCAATTTCGTTTTTTCATTTTTTTATTTACTTTTTTTTTTTTTTTTTAGATATTATCGTTCATCAAAAATGTAGAAATTACATATCTTTAAACAGATCAGATAACTGTATTCAAACCGTCATTTTGTATGAACTCGTACTGCATTCAAATTAAATCAACGCCAAATGAACTGCCTCCACAATAAATGCTGTGGGCGAGTATTCCTGAAATTTTGCGCTTTTGTCATTTTTCTGCAAATCGAAAGAAGCCAAGTTTTGTGAGTTACACAAAAATTACACGACCGTAAATAGGAGGATTTTGGCTCTGAAAATAAGCGGCATGAAAACACTTTTAATATGACATTAACAACGAATCCATACGCGCATATTTTAAAGGAAAGATGGACGTGAATAACGTGCAAGAAATATGAAACTGATTAACATCCCGAAAAAAGAACGCAAGACTCGATACTGTTAAACGTCTATACATAAATTGAATTGCGGTTGAACGTATACTTTACTGACGCAAAGTGTATGACTAGTAAATTCGCGAATAAGTGAGTAAGTTCTAAAAAAATATGTTTCTTAGATTAAACACATGTTTTTACAATACATAAATCAAAAACTGACAGGAGGTAGAAATGAATAAATCACAGAAAAACAACAAACCTTAAAATATGATGAATTCTTTATTTCTTGAAAGTTAAGTTGCATCTGTAACTTGAAAACAAAAACTTGAATTTGTTATATGCGGAAAAAAATGTAATTAGATTAACACTTACTCGTTTATAAATGCTAAATCAAGATACTTCCAATGTTTTCCAATCATAGGTGTGATAAACTTCAAATGACACGTGATAATGTTGAGACCTTCCAATCTGTCACTATTTACTCTTAATTATTTATGCAGATTAAAAAGAAAAAAACTTACGATAAACTGCAAGAACAGATATATGATGACAAATAAATGATAACCAGCACATTAAAAATTCGGAATTCGAAATTTTAATCACTTTGAAAATAATTGTTGATGGTTCTCTTTGTATGTAAAAATGACAATCGATTTAAACCCTTAAAAGGGGACAAACAAGTTAAATTCCTGTATGTTCGTAGTATAGAAAAAAGAGACGAATGTTTATTGTACAGACAATTAGATTTAGTTTCTCTTTGTTTTATTTAATAAAGTCTAGCACCGATTGTGTAGTTAGCTGTATAGAACCACTTATTTATTTATTAATTTACATTTAAGATCAATAGCAACAATAGCATAAAACACAACACAAGGCAATAAATATAATATCACAGCATATAAAAAAAAATCTTTACATAGTTAATATATATAGTTAATATACATACAAATCTATATTTAAGACTAGGGTAAGATGCAGACTTTTAATAAAACTGAAAATTCCAAGCCAGGTGTTATACTTTAGAGAAAGCTTAAGACCTATGGATAACCCATTAAGCTAAAAGCTTATTTCCAATGGGGTCCATGCTAATCTAATAAAAGATACCGTGTAAGAAAGGAAAAATAATAAAAATATCCGGATTTTGGTACAACACGGGATTACTAAAAGTATGCATAACATATTACATAAAATTTATCACAATTAATACATTTTTTTGTTATCAACATTATCACATTTCGAGGGCTTAGAGCGAAACTGGTCTATCTGCTTCTATTTTTATATACAGATAGACCAGTTTCGCTCTAAGCCCTCGATTTGTGTTAAACTTATTTATCACAGATACACATATCACATACAGATCAGTAATATACAAAATCACTTTTGCTTTGAAGTTTGCTTATCCAAAAGAAATTTCTTAACTAACCATTTGAAAGTTTTGATATTCTTAACATTTTTTATGTTTTCAGGAAGAAAATTCCATTCCTTACATCCGGTATAACAAATTGTCTGTTTACTAGTGTTATTATTAATACTAGGTAATATAAAATTCTTCTGTGTGGATCTGGAACTTTTAACAAAATTATCACTCAAGTATGATGGACAAGTGCCATAAAACACTCTATGCATATGATTGAGTCTTAGTTGCTTCACTCTATTTTCTACATTTAACATATTTAGATGCACATAATCTTGCAAAGTAACAGAATCCCTAGGAGAGTAACCCTTTATGAATCTAATAATTTCGTTTTGCATTATCTGTAATTTGTGTTTTAAACGTTTATTCAGACATTCATACCAGGACGAACAAGAATAATCAAAATGACATTGTAAAAGTGCAGAACATAAAAGTTTCCTTGTGTTAAAATCTGTTATGTCTATATTAGAATTTAAGTTTTCCATCGACTTTAGTTATAATATTGTTTACAACTGAGTCACCTGATAAAAAAATGTCTATTGATAAACCAAGGTATTTTACCTGACTAGAACTATTGGATTATGATGGATGACACTCCAAAAATTATCTATCATCTGTCAATCATTTCAACAGAGGTTATCGTCTGTAAATTGTTAATATTTATATTAGAAAGAATGTATATTTTAGTATCACCGTGTCAATCCATAACGGATACCTCGTACGGCAATTTACCGTGCCCAGTACCTCGAAGCGTGGGCACCGGAGCCTCGCAACTAAAAACAAGATAATTGTCAAGAACCACAGACGTAGTAAGCAAATATTTGCTGTTTTTCCCCTCAATAAATGTCCGGGAGTGTACCTTCACGGAACTTGCTACATATATTTTTATGTATACATGGCTAAAAATGAAACTTTAACAATTCAATTTGATAAAATAGTGAAAACAATTGACAGGTGTAAGCTGGAGTGGCCGTGAACACGCAGATTTTTCCATATTATTTTGATACATGTCACGTTTTTGTCAAGGACATTCGTACATGAGTATGGAAAACGGAACAAGTTCCCTTTCGAATGGAAAAGAAGGCGATTTAGAGTTTTTTCCGGAGTTTAGCCATCTAGAATAGATGGACATTTATCTGTCTACTGGCGCACGAGAAAATCGATCAGGCAACGATATTAGTTTGTCTTTCCATTGATAGATTAGCGACAGGAGAAGTAAAAAAAAAAAACATACAAGGCAATTTAATCAAACTGGACAGTGGTGTCCGGAGTTAGTGAAGAATTAGTCTGTGTTGATATTGTGTGTCAGTATATTTGAATTCCCTGGTCGGGGGTATTATTGTTTACTTGAATGCTTTTGCAAAACCTATATACACAGACAATAGTTGTATGTTTTTGTAAGACTAATCCTTTCCCTGCTAAATTTATATAATGAACGTGTCCATCTATCAATTTAGACAGTACCAATAACTGTTAAAAGAGAAAATACTGACTGAATGACGAACAGTACAGATCTTGATTAGACTGCACGGATGTGCAGGCTGATCAAGATCTACCCTGGTCACAAAGGCAGAATCTAGTGTGTACAGCATGATAAGGACTAAAGTACATTAACTAAGTGAAAACCAGATGCAATATCTAAATATTAAACGTAATAAAAACCACATCTATTTTTTTTTCTTTTTTCTTATATTAAGAGATTACAACCGATAATTACCAATTTTCTTGGTCAATATCATTTTGGCATCAATATGAATTAGAGACGTTCCTAAAAGTTTTTCGTGTACTTTGATTTTGGTAATAGACTGTAATCTATAAATGAATCGGTAACGAGTAAAATTGTTAACGATGGACTTTATTTCGAATGACAGTCGATCCCAGTCATAATACTGATCGACTGATCGCCTGAGCGAACGTTAGTGATGCAGGGAGGTATTTTGTTTGTAACTGAAATCAACGCCATTGTTGAAATTCAAGTTGACAAAGCTCGCTGTCTTCGCATTTCGCCTTCTACTAAAATGGCAACTATAAAATATTTGGTGTAAGTTATATTTTACGGGTACTACCAATGAGAACGTCCATACCATAAAAGTACGTGAGAGAAATTGGGGCAGTTTTGACAAAGCAAAATACTTGGAAAACTAGGTTGATATTTTTGTTTACACGAAGTACCCTGAATATGCTGTAGTCACAAAATGGCTCTAGTTCATGTAATGTAGCCGGGTAGAGAATAAACATACTGTTATTTTACATTTACAATAGAAATCTGATGTAGAGTGCCGGCTGTATGTGCGGGAGGTCATGGGTTCAAGTACCGACCAGGGCTTAAATATTTACAGTCTGTTAAAGCAAGTACATTTGCAGGGCATCGGGTTTTTCTATATTTTAGCGAGGAGAATATTGAACCATCGTTTAAGATTCTGATTACTGCGGGAAGTAAAATGAAACACATCCCAATAGAAAATATAAATATGTTATGTTCCTTGACATGTTCTTACTCTACATGTTCAAAAAGAATTACATTAAATTTTCCTTGATCACAAACGTGTCTCTTATATGAA
This sequence comes from Mercenaria mercenaria, assembly GCF_021730395.1. Lineage (NCBI taxonomy): Eukaryota > Metazoa > Mollusca > Bivalvia > Venerida > Veneridae > Mercenaria > Mercenaria mercenaria. The sequence goes on along the minus strand of NC_069377.1, from coordinate 2,226,795 downwards.
AGTTTAGAATGCTTATTACTATGTATTTTTGTTAAAAATATTATAAACGTATTTGAGCCGCACCATGAGAAAACCAACATAGTGCGTTTGCGACCAGCATGGATCCAGACCAGCCTGCGCATCCGCGCAGTCTGGTCAGGATCCATACTGTTCGCTTTCAAAGTCTATTGCAATTTGAGAAACCATTAGCGAACAGCATGGATCCTGACCAGACTGCGCGGATGAGCAGGCTGGTCTGATCCATGCTGGTCGCAAAGCTCTATGTTGGTTTTCTCATGGCGCGGCTCATAATTATGGACGTTTTCATAAATTTCAATGCGTTTTAACGTAATAGCTGTGTCTTGGAAAAAAATAAAGTTCTGTCTCTATTTTGGATTGCCCAAACCATTCTTTTGTAAAGTTTCGAAACAAAATTCCTTATCGACCAATAAAAATGTTTTATTCACGAACTGCAATAATCAAAAGCTATGGCAAACTTTTGAAGCAGTATATTATGAGGGTTATGATAACAAAATGCAAGCCAACTGCAGTAATACGATGGACGTTCAATAAATAATGATACTCCGTGTGTAGTTCCGTAACCGGTGGTTATATTTAAATGCGGTTTTCAGTACATTATAGAGCAATTTATTGGATACAAAATGCCATAAGAATGATAAAAAATGGTAACCGTACTTATATGTCTAAAATTGTAATTAACGAGTTTATAATTTACAAGATCATATAAATATTCTGGAGACATTTTATTCAAAATTTTGTATTTTTCTAAAGCAATTGTTCTTAACCTCCTTTCTGTTAAAGACATAAGTCCAAATGTTTCTAGTAACTGTTCATAACTACTAGTGTAGTCTTCATAGATAAATCTTAATGCCCTTTCTTGTATTTTCTCTATTTTTCTGGTGTTATACTCACTAGTAAAATATCAGCTCAGAGGGCAGTAATTAAAATTTGACATTACAAAAGAATAGTATACATTTAATCTACCTAGTCTATTAAGATGTTTTCCTAATATTTTCAAGTTTTTCTACATAAACTAGACACATGTGAATTAAAATCTAACAAAAAATCTAGATATACACCAAGTAACTTTACTTTATCTTCTCATGATATTTCTATATTTGATTTTCTGCTGATGTGGGGTTGTTGTTTTTTTTTGCCAAGAGCTATTGCCTGAAACTTCTCTGGATTTGCTTTCATTTGATTTTTTGAGAACCAATCTATTAGTGTTAAACTGTCATTTTCCAGAGTACTGATTAATCTGTCAGACAGAAACTTGAATAAGAAAGAGTGTTGTCATCAGCATAGTTGTATAACTGACTTCGGTCAATAAAGTAAAACATATCTGTAATAAATATGTTAAACGGAATTGGTCCAAGTATGGAGCCCTGTGGAACACCTTTAATAATAGTCTGGTAGTCACTGCAAATATTTCCAATTTTCACACACTGCTTCCTATCTAATAGGTAACTTTCAATAAGTCTCAATGACTGATCAGAGACACCATAATGTTTCATTTTCAATAGCAATATATCATGAGGTAGGCAGTCAAAAGCCTTTGAGAGATCCATCAGAATTGCTGCCAGATACTGATTTTTATCTAGGAAATATTTCCAATCCTCAATTATTTTCAAAAGAGCTGTATTACATTCATAGCCTGGTCTAAATGCGCTAAGGAAAGGAATAAATATTTTATCAAAGAAAGACACAATTATGTTGTTCATAGATGGCTCTCTTAAACACCTTTGACATCACAGGTAAAAAACTGACTGGTCTATAATTACTTTCGTCTAAAATACTATTTTTTTTTCTTGTGTATAGGAAAAACCTGAGTTTTGGCAAACTTTTATTAATCTGTGAATAATACGAAAACATTTTTTGAATTATGCAATTAAGTTTATAAAGCGATATTAGCTTTTTTTGGAAAATCATTTTATAACGAATAGTCTCTCCTGATGAAAAAGAAAACTGACTTCTCCCAACATAATCTGGAAGAACAATTTTCTGACAATTATTTCCAAAGATTTTTATAGTATATTCGTCGAGAATTTGCCTAGCAGCAGAGCTTTGTGATACGGGTTCGAAACTCTATAATGTAATCTGTTATTTTTCATATCATTTTTAATCTAATGCTATTTAAGCGACAAAACAATACAACTTTTTTATTCTGAATAATCATCATCATTTATTACTATCATATTTAGAGAATAGCAAGCAAATACTGACGCCAAATAGTAAAGGCAGTATTGTTAGTTAGACTGAAGTGCAGGCCTACCAGCCGTATTATGATTGTCTTCTAACAATAAAAACAGGCATTGATTTAATAAAAAAGTGACTACTTTATATATTTAGTCAAGTTAAATTCATTTGAGGACTGGTTTCTACATTTAGGATAAACTATTTTAGTTACAGATGGGCATTTTATATCTTTGATAAAAAGATTTACGTTGAATTAAAAAAAACAGCTACCAAGAATTTCATCCAAAACACAATTTTATGAAAGTATGTAATAAAACCGTATAGGAAAACATATATAAGCTATATGCAATTAATTTAAGAAATAAAATCAAACGTTCACAAGAACCAGATTTTAAATTTGCCTTACCTGACTTCTTTCCAGCAGTTTATCATATGTTCAATATACTTAACTATTTGTAAAGAAGAATTGTGCAACGAGCAATTCGAATAATGTTTTAAAGTTGATTAAAGTGAAAAGAGTAAAAAGAAGTAGCGATCTCAATAGGGTTTGAATTCATGTCATGAAAAAAAAAAATGAAAAAAGAATTTGTCAAGAGTTTTCACAACTGGGCTAAAGGATTTAAAGGGTTTATCAGTAATGTACATCCTTAAACGTTAACTAAAAAGATTGAACTCTAATCAGCTGCTCAGTCATTGTTGACTGGCGTCATTCACAACGCCGTCTCTTACATTTCAAAACCAAGCTTTTGATGTAATTCTTGAATTGTACGTTAAAAATACAGTAAAGAATTGAATTGAAAACGCTGTTGAAATATGGTAATTTTAGAGCAAACTCAGTTCCAGCACTAAGATAATATTCCCTGCCAGTGTTCCATACAACTCTTATAAACACCTGGGTGACGAAGTAAGGTGTAAAACAAAGTAAGAAGAAAACTGACACAGTAAACATCATGAGAGTGATATTCCATTCAGATGGCATCTTGACTGAGCTAAAGTCAAAACGTATATTTGTCCCCTGACTGGTTGACTCGGTTCTCTCTTGTTCTGTACCAGCAATAGTAAACACTTCTGCTTTACTGTCTTCATCTTTATTTTCTGAACTGTCCGACGCACTGCATGAACGTTGTTCTAAACTTGTAAAGTCAGGTACATTTGAACACTCGCCATTAATGACACTGCATTTTGAGCTCGTTCTTCTATTTTTCCAAGAAGGTATTTCTTGTGTTGATGGGCCGAGCATTTTTAATCTACGTTTGACTAAAGTATATATTATCATCGAATAACTTATGATTATTGTCAACCAGATAATTAGGACCTGGATAAAATCTAGCAAGTAAAAAGCAACAGAAAGGTTTTTGTAAATTCCGTCATTACGTAAAGCGCAAATATATCCCTTCAAGGTCTCATTATTGCTTAAAACGGTAACATTCGCATTAACAATGTCAAATATTGCCCAGTTCTTTAACGCAATCAATAAAGGATACAATATTGCCCCTGCTACTATATATTTGACAGAAGAAATTGTAAGCTGTTTGCCAAGTGGTTTGCATATTTTTCTGTATCTATCAACAGTGATAGCAAAAAGTATAAAACATGAGCTACTGACGGTCCAGTTTCCCATAAAATGTGTCAGTTTGCAAAGAATGTTTTGTGTGTATTGTACATTGCTGGTCATTTCTATAATGATTGGAATCGAAGAAATACAGGCAGCCAAGTCAGCGGCTGCAAGGTATTTAATCAGCAGCAAAGTCACTGTGCGTTTACCGGTTTTGACATAGAAAATTATCACCAAAATGTTTCCAACGATGCCAAAAACTATAAACACTGCTACTGACACAATAACCGGAAGAAGGCGCATGGTTATCTCCATCTGTGCTTCTTGTAACTTGTCTTCCATTTTGTTACTTATCTGTACAAAATATATTTGATCCAAAATTATAATTATGCAGTCGATCCATATGCAATAGCATTAAAATGAATGAAAATAATATTTTTAAATATAAGTAAGAAATTACTCTCGTTACTTAAAATAGAAAAAGTGGAAACTCCACAGGTCGCTCAACACGACAAAAACGAAAATGTTGCAGGCTCAGTTTGATTGAGCCTGTTCATGGACAGTAGTGGAAATGCATGCTACCGTTCACGCCCTCTAGCCCCGGGTTGAGCAAAACTCAACATTTACACATGCTAAAAGTACAAAAAACAATTTAGAGACATCCGCAGATGTGTTCATACGACGGTGCACATGGAATTTAACTCTTGATATTTTGCCAATATCTTTAAACAAAAACTACTTTGCAAGGACCACAAAAATACATGCAAAAACAGTTTAAGAGGAAATCTGTTTTTATGCAATATTTTTAAAAAAAATCAGTATGACGTTATTGTCATGTCATGCCTTCGAAGTATTTGTTTTTTATTTTATTAGATATTTCAACATTTTTTTTTTCAAAACCAACAATTATTTTACCTAATATGCAAACAAATGCGGAAAACTGAAAGTTTTGAAAATTGACCGAGGCGATTAAATGAGTAAATAATGCGATTTGTTGAAACGGCAGCATGTTATTAACAATACACCGTTCTAAATACATTTATTTTCAATAAATAAATTAAAATTTGCACCTACCTATTTAAATCAATTCACCTTTTTATAGTTAAAAAAGGGATGTGAACAAATATTCGAATATTCGTATTCGCTATACGAGTAATCGAAAAGAAAAATAGTGTGACGATCGGAACAATTTTAATCGCTGTATATCTCCAACCACGTTTTGTAATGCAAATTATGCACAAAGGTAGCTTGTACAGCTATTGTAGCTGTCATTTGGGTATATTGACAAGCTGAATAAGGTATGTGGCTATGGTGATGGCACTTTGTGTGCCTGATATTAATCTACTAATGGGAATGTTAATCGGTCATTACTCTCAAGTTAATACATTTAATAATGTCTTCATCGTGTTTACAAAAGATGCGGGTATTTGTTTATTAAATATTTACATGGCTCCGGAATTAACGATCAAATTAATTGATAGTTAAGAAAAGAAGAATGCTGAGCGTTACATATGCACAGTATATTCCCCGCTGAAGATTTCTATCATTAAAATCCTCTAATGTCATTTTGGACATTTCAAAACCAAGCTTTTGATGTAATTTCTAAACTGTACGTTAAAAATACAATACAGAACTGAATTGAAAACGCTGTTGATATAGGGTAATGTTAGAGCAAACTCGATTCCAGCATTTGGATTATATTCTTTACCACTGCTCCACACAAGTCCTACTAACACCCTGACGACAAAGTAGGGAGTAAAACAAAGTAAGAAGAAAACGGATACGGTAAACATCATAAGAGTGATATTCCGTTCGGATGGTTTCCTTACTGAACTATATTCAAAGCGAATCTTTGTCTGTCGTCTGCTTGATTCGGTTTTCTCTTGTTCCGTTCCAGTTATCGTAAACACTTCTGCTTTACTGCCTTCATCTTCATGTTCTGAACTATTCGACTGAATGTTTGAACATTGTTCTAAACTTGTGAAGTTGGGTACACTTGAACTCTCGCAACTTTTGACGCTGCACTTTGAGCTCGTTCTTTTGGTTCTCAAAGAAGATTTGACTTCTGATGACGTGCGGTACATTTTAAATCGGCGTTTGAGTAAAGTGTATATTATCATCGAATAAGTTATGATTATTGTAACCCAGATAATCAAAACTAGGATAAAGTCTAGCAAGTAAAAAGCTACAGAAAGGTGTTTGTAAACTCCGTCATTGCGTGCAGAGCAAATATATCCTTTCAAAGTCTCATTACTGTTTAAAACTGTAACATACACATTGTTTGTGTCAAATACTGCCCAATTCTTAAGTGCAGTCAGTAAAGGAAACACGATTGCAGCAACAGCTACATATTTAATGGAAGAAACAGTAATCTGCTTGCCAAGCGGCTTACATATTTTTCTGTATCTATCAACAGAAATAACCATAAGCATGAAACATGAGCAACCGACTGTCCAATTTCCCAGAAAATGTGTAACTTTGCAAACGACGCTTTGTGTGTATCGAACATTGATGGCCATTTCTACTATGATTGGAATTGACGCAATACAGGAAGCAAGGTCAGCGACAGCAAGATATTTTATTAGTAACGAAGGCGATGTGCGTTTATTTGTTTTGACATAGAAAACTATAACCAAAATGTTTCCAGCGATGCCGATAACTATAAATATTGCAGCCAACACAATAACCGGAAGAAGGCGCATTGTTATCTCCAATTGTACTTCTTGTAACTTGTCTTCCATTTTGTCACTTATCTGTGGAAAAAAATATTTGATCCAGATTAACAATCAAGATCTGTAAGGTCATTTTGATTTCTATTTGGTCTCGAAATGTTTAAAATTGAAAGTTTGAATTCGACTAACCGCGTTTTGACTGTATGATTATAAATAAACACATCTGTCTCAAACAAATTTAAAAAAAAAGAAAAAGAAAATTTCATAAATGGTACTATTCGGTAAGCAATTGATTACTCTTTATTTATTTATTAATTACTTAATATGTTGCCAATATGTTTGAAATGACTGAGACTTTAGACTAAGGAATCGACATATAGGGTTTCTATAACAATTTATTACCGATTTTATAGAGAAATCAAAAACCACACAAACCATGGTTCGATTTATGACTATACCTAATTATTAAAGCAACAGAATACACATATGAAAGCTTTAAAGGTTTAGCAGTATATCACAAAACCACAGAAATTTTTAGTAAACAAACAACATCTTTATAAACAACCCACTCCGAGTCTGTCTCTAATACATTTTTACCGTTCTGTACCGTAGAATTGGATACTTAAAATATTCTAAAATAGTTGTCCCCCTTTAAAAAAGAATGTCACTTGTAAAAAAAATAAAAGTAATTTATTGTCAAAAATGATGTTTAACCTAGTTATGTAAAGTTTAAGCAATCGTACATTGTTGCAAATGCATCAAAACGAAGACATGTAACAGCTTTTTTAAAATGGTGAGTTTTTAAAGGCGTTGAACTGTCCAGAAGTCTGGCCCCTTCATGCAGTCCCTTTTCGAAATTCAATACATATATGAGTAAATTGACAATGTTTTTGTAGAATAATATAAATTTTGTACATGCTGTTTAATTTTCATGTAAAACAATTCTTCCTTTCTATGATTTGGTGATGTTTAAACTTTCTCCTCCGAAACATTGACCTAACTCTTAAAAACACAAAAGCCATATCATGTCACTGCTATGTCATAGGTCATTGACATTTTATGGTACAAATTTTTATCTGTTTTTTTTTTTCATCCTGTTTCTGCGATATGGCAAAATTTGCACCTTTTTTACATTATGTATATTATTCATAATATTCAGCAAAATAGACTGAGATGGAAAATATTTAAATAATACGTTTTGGTGAAATAATGTCATATTATTAACAACTTATTGTTTTCAAAACATTTAATTTCAAAACAAAATGAAAACATGCACCTACTTTGTAAATCACTATACCTTTTAATATTTAATATCCTTTAGCCCGGATACAAGTATATGAAATGTTAAAACAGATATAGCTTGCATTACATGGTTATATCTCATTTTGACAATCAATTTCTACAGCGCCAGTGAAAACGGTTATAATCAAAGTTGAAATTTTTAACCAACTAATTGCTTCAAAAATATTTGATTGACCAATGATAGGAAGCAAAACTTCAAGAGTTCTCGGGTAACTTTGAAAGTACGGTATGCGACTAAACATATACATGTATAGGACTTTTTATATCTATAAACATATTTGTATAAAAGTACGGTGTTCAGTTTGGACAATCGTGACATTTTATTTGAAACTAAACCGCGATGCACGATGGTACGATGACGAAAACGCGATGGCGCGATGGCACGATGATGAAACAACGATGGTACGATGATGAAAACGCGATGGCACGATGATGAAATCGCGATGGTGCGATGGTACGATGGTGAAATGTCGATGTAATATCGCGTTTTCATCAAACGCGATGGCACGATGGTGCGATGGTGAACACGCGATGGTACGATGATGAAAACGCGATATTACTTCGACATTTCACCATCGTACCATCGCACCATCGCGATTTCATCATCGTGCCATCGCGTTTTCACCATCGTACCATCGTTGTTTCATCATCGTGCCATCGCGCCATTGCGTTTTCGTCATCGTACCATCGTGCATCGCGATTTAGTTTCAAATAAAAAGTCACGATTGTCCAAACGGAACACGATATAAAAGGGTTCTTAAGACAATGTTTTACTTAACCTCCAAGACATCGTAAGTTTTGATACGTGGTTAACATTCTAAAAGGTAAGTTTTGGGTATTCTCACAGCTTTAAAAATCTTGTTCGTTATGACTTTATATATTTCTTCTATGAGTCTTAGATTGTAACGGTATCTTTGTCAAATTTTCTACTCCGACCAGAAGAGATGATTTCTTGTATGAAATTTAATCTAATAAAATAGACAATAGAAATGAGATTTAAAGTAGATAGAATTGAGCTGTTCATACTCTTAAAGCAGTAAATTACAACAAAAAAAAAACACAATATTTTCTGATTTATGTATATGTTTTTCAAGCATTTTGAAATGTCGATGTTCACCTATAGACATGTCCCTTTTGACCTTAAAATGACCTTTATATTCTTATACCATCAGTACACTGAACTATTAATACTTGACTGCACTCTTAGTCTTAACATCAAAAGTATCATTTAAACTTTGGTATGTGAAAAGGATAATAAAATAATGAATTGTGTGTATTGTTTTGATATGTTTATTTTAAAAAGGAATTGCTAGATTAAAAACTTTTTTTTTCGGCGGGCGGATTTCATTATTCTTATATTTAGACAATCAATCGTATTAGGTATCCAAACGAACAGAATAACGAACGGAAAGAATTAAGAAAGCTGACAGAATATGCAATAGTATTTATGTCAATTTAATTAACGGAAAATCAAATAAAATATTTATCAAAATACAAATGTTATTTTTAGAAAAAAGGTTTTCATTAAAGATTATACCAAAGCCGAATATTTCTTAAGCAGCAAGGTTGTCTGAATTTACCAAATCTGAATGACAATTCAAGTTCAATTAAGTTATTGAAATTTAATATCACTATTGCCTTTATTAAAAATGACAATATAAAAGTTGATATTTCATACTTGTACGTGTATGCATTTTAATTAATTTTTAGCGTCTACGATGTTAAAATGATAAACACTGAAATAACATTAGAAATTCCAAAACATTAAGATTAAATTTTATTTTTAAATTTAAAAGCATATGCATGTGCCTTAGGAAATCCGAAACAACCAGTAACGACCAACATTTCATGTAAGAAGCTTGTTGAACAGAGTATCCCAAATAATAATAATAATATAATAATAATAATAATATAATAATAATAATAATAATAATAACTTTAATTTAAGAAGGTGACATATTAAGAGTACATGGTATACATACAACTTATTTCCAATATGGCCTTCTACATAAATGTTAAAGCACAGTATCCACAACAATAAGAGTATCAGTAGCACAATTTTAACGACACACAAGCACAGTCAGTTGGCTGTTCGCCCATTTCCCAAACGAGAGTCACATAAGCAGTAACGGCGATCAGAAGTGTTACAGAAAAAAGAAATTCTCATTAAAGCAGGCGATTCCATTGCTTATACCCTAATTCCGACTTGTAAAACTGAAAGGGCATCAAGCAAGTAAACTTAAGGTAAATGTGCCATTATTTAATAAATGTTCAAGCCTCGCCTCTGGTGTGATTGTAAAATTCATGTAAGGAGGCCATCCAGCATGCTTACGGGAGGCCGACGGTTCTACCCAAGTACCCATGCCTGAAACAAGCCTGGAGGGGCACCTGGGGGCCAACCTTCATCAATCAAAACTGGAAAGGTCGCAATATAACCTAAATCGTGTATTGATTAATAATTGAACAGCACAATGAGAAAACCAACATTGTGTATTTGCGACCACGCAGTCTGGTCAGGATCCATGCTGTTCGCTTTCAAGGCCTATTGCAGTTAGAGAAACCGTTAGCGAACAGCATGGATCCTGACCAGAATGCGCGGATGGTTTTCTCATGGTGCGGCTCAATTATACTCTTTTTTGTGTAAAGGAGACGCCAAGAGAAGCTTTCTAAAATGAAGCAATCTAGATGACCATTTATCTGTCTATTGGAGCAGGGGAAATCGATCAGGCAAAGGTATTTGTCCGTCTTTCTATAGATTAGGGAAGGGGGAATTGGGATTATTGCGCAATTTAATCAAACTGGACAGAGTTTGCGGATAATTAGTCTGTGTTGAAAATTGTCTGTCAGAGAATTTGACTTGCCTTGTCGGGAGTATTATCATCTATTTGATTGCTGTTATAAAAAGGTATATACATGTACATAGAGGGTATTCGTCTGTACTATATTAGGATCAAAATGTCTTTCACTCACAACGTGAAAACCACATGAAATGGTTTCACGACCGATGAAGCTAAGAATGAAAATGTAAAATCTGCTAATCAAGAGTAAAATATTTAGTGTTACATGGAAAACAAACAAATTTTATTTTTCTTTCATTTTAATTTTGTACTTTTTACAAAAGTGTATTCTTGTTGCCCCGCAGCAGTGAAACACATTTATTTCATATTTTTACCACTAAAATACTAATCATATTTTTCTCTGCGAAGTAACTTGATATTCTTATATATTCAAATAATTGATTGAAAAATATTTAATGAATACATTTGTATTTCTCTTGCATTTTCTGCTTTTTCTCTCTTGGTTTTCCATTAGAATTTTGTCGCCAGATTTTTGTAGTGCTCTCTCAATTTTTTTTTAAAGATTTTACATCAATTTATTTGTCTTGCCGAGCCGTAGGGTTCTGTAGATCTGTAACAGTAACCTGTCAAGATCTTGTTGAAGAATACTTTCATGAGAAGAGGTTTTGCCGGTGATGAAACAGCAGTGTCTTCAGCAAATAACCGGACCTGTGAAACTATATTTTCAGACAGGTCATTTATGTATAACAGAAAGAGAAGATGGCCTAGGACAGAAGCTTACGGTTCTAGATGTTACTGAGACTTCATCTGATGTTTCCCCATCAACTAAGACCTATCACGAAGGATTTGCTCAATTGCAAATTGTTGCCCTGAACGCCATGAAGATGTAGCTTGAAAAGCAGCTTAAGATGGCCGAGCTTATCTAAAGCTTTCGAGACGTCAAATAGTACTATGTCTGTTTTGTGACCTTTGATTAAGTTTCTTGACATGTCCTCAGCTAACTCTAGGAGAGTTCGGTTTCAAATGACTTTTCCCTAAAACCGTGCTGTAAATCATAAAGAATATTGTTGGCCTGGAAATGCCTTGCAATATTGGTTGCAACAATGTAATCTAGTAATCCTTATTTTACCTAACATCGGGTACCCCTTTGGTACTTACTTCTATCATTTGAACAAAATACAAAGGTGATAATAGAAACCAGTCTGAGATTGTGCATTGCACAAGAATTATAAGAGCATCTTACTTCAGTTTCAATTATCTCCATTTATTTGCTAATTACACCTTTGTACAGAGCATAACGCCAAAACTTTTGAAAGCACTTTCTTAAAACACAGACAGAACACATTGTGAGGAAATGCAAAGTACAATAAGTATAACTCTATCTTGCTTACCTTTTGAATTATCTCTCTATTAAAATTAGATGTCTGAAACATAACTAAGAACCGCAGATGCAAACAGAGTTAGATAGAATTATGGAAAAGTGCATTATACAAGAACCGTAATGCCTCGCTACTTTTTGAAATACCGGTATTTTCTTTTCAGTGTATTTTAATCACAACCCTGGGTGTGTAGAGCCTGAACTCCGTCTGCAAAGTCAGTTTCATTCAGGTGTCAAGCGCACTTTTAATAATGAACTTTCGTGTACGTTCATATATTTTATACAACGTCTTCAACTGCAACAAGCTCTTAATTAAAAAGTAATATATCCTCTGAAGGACAATGATTTTATTCAAGAGCAAATTACGGTTGATATATATTATTTCGATTCTAACATGTTATAAAGCATTATTATCTGCATAATTGTTTGAAAATATTCACCAAATCTTTAACTGTTTTGTGTGGTTTACTTTTCCAGTGTGCCGGAGCCTCGGAATAACGCTCCGATGCTCTACCGACTCAGCTACCACCTACACATTTTCTCCCTTTTTTGATCGAATCGATCCAATGTTAACAGTGTAGAAATTTCTCTCGATTACTATTCAAGATACTGCTATGATACTTCATAGGATAGTTGAACATAATAACTGAATGTATAAGGCAAGCACATGCGTTCCTATATCAAAAGTAAAGTTCACACATATGGTTAAAAGTCAGTGTACACTTTTGTCTCCAGTATATAACTTTAATCTGGTAACAGTTGTCCTGATATTACACATGTATGCGCACAATCTGTGTTGTTCAGAGACAATCGATCCTCCTGTACTTTCAGTCCTTTGATTTTCATAAGTCCTATACCGTGAAAACAGTATACAGATAATCCCCGCTTTGCAGACATGCAGCACAAACTTGCCATTTCATGGTTCATTTTGACTGGAGAAAATTAATTAATATGTAATTTTGAACGTCTGTAACCTATTTTCTCCTAAACAGGCGTTTGTAACTATTGATTTGTCCCTTGAAACAAGGACATATCGTGGAAATCTCATATCTAATTTGTACGATGATAGGACCCGACCTGTTTGAGAGATCTGTACAATGGAGTCTGTTTCAATACTGCAAACCAGGATGCTGTTTGATGGACCTACGGTCACACCACCCGGTTGCTTGATCTTGTCGTCCTTGACAACAATTCTGGTGTCGGTCCTGATGTCATATATGTAGACAGTATGCTCGTACCTATCGGTAAGAACTACTTTGTCACTGTTTCTTATATATGTACAAGCACTTGTAGCAATAGGATATTTCTTGTCAGGAAAGTCGACACGGAAATCTTTTTCTTCTCCTGATTGAGATACAATACGAACAGGTGTTGTATCATCGATAGTTCCAACAACAAAGTGTCTATCATCTTTTAGACATACAGAGTCATACTTTGTCTTTACTTTACATGTCCTGATTAAAGTTATTTCATTAGATTACTGACACGTAGAATGTCTATCTAGTATTGACTACCACTTGTTATCGCCACTTCCTCCTCAGATACAGCAACTACACTCTGTGGTCTATACGATAACTGATATGATCCTACTTTCTCAAGCTTCTCATTGTAAATCAAGCATTTCATGTTGAAACGATCCACGGCAACCAGTCTGCCATCCGACAGAAAATCCAGGCCTGTGTATAACGGTTCCTCCATATCATCTCCAGCCTGCTTCAGATCAATGGAAGTAATCTTCGTTAACTTAAAAATCGGATCTACAGGTGCTACAGGTTTCACAGCTTCCGATACGGAGTATGCTAATGTCAGTTGTCCTGGAACGTAATCAGAAATCGGAAGTGGGGGCAGTTTCAAAGTTTCATCAAAATTAAATGAAACGGTTACAGTCTCTAACCTTTGACATTCCTTGTCAACGTTGCTGCTAAGTTCATCGACTTGTTTCTTCATTCTATGTTCTAGTATAAACTGTTGTGATGGTGTCCCATTCTGATAAACGTTATCAATTGTTTCCAGGGATTTTGTTGCCTCAGCAGCAAGTTTCTCACTGTTTGATTGCTTCCTTGTCAGCTTATCGAGTGTTTCTGTCTTAAATGATTCAGCGTCCTTAGGAACAGAAACTTCCAAATCGTCAAACATTTTCATTACATTATCTCGCATTCGTCTAATTGTTAAAGGTATTTCTTTAACATCTTGATCCAGTTGCTCTTTTGATAACTTGGTACATTGAACGACCTTTTCACCTTTCTCTGTTACTTCCTGCAACTTGACCTTTAACTGGTAACTTGCTGATGCATACCTTCCTGCAATCTTTTGAATTTCTACGACACTGTTGCATTTCCGGTGATCCACAATAGCACAGGTACTGCAACACAGCTGATTCTCATCCTCGCAGAAGAATTCTAAAACTTTTTGATGCTGATCACATTGGTCTAATCCCTTCATATCAAACGAAACTAGTTTTGGTTTCACTTCTTTAACATTCACTAGCTTGTGATTTCTCAAGAAAGCATGAGTGTTATGTACGTTTGAACATTCTGTACACTGGAACTCGTCACATGTTGAACAAAACACATCAGCTTCTGTTTGTATATCCTTACTTAAGCATGGCTGGCACAATTTTTGTTCTATTCGTCCAGGAACTGCATCACTCGAGCAGATATTTTTTACATTCTGTCCCTTTCCGCCATACTGAAATTGAGTAAAGGTATGATTAAACTTGTCTTGACCTACATTACTATGTTTACATTCAGATAAACCTGCTTATTTAAGTAGATGGAATGAGGAAGTAAATGGCGTTTAAAGAACATGCTAACACAAGTCATATAGGTTATTTTTTATTAAAGGTCGGTGTGCCATGTTTAATCCCAATTACGTACAGCTAAATATGTTCATTCATTCTCAATCTTTGAGATTTTCAATGAAACTAATACTTATCCTCTATTTCTAGAAAAAAAAAATACAACAGAGACACTCTTGACTGGTCAATTCCAAGTTATGGCATTGCCTTATTTCATATTGATAAAGCGTTTATTTTACATTGTATTCCTTTCTATTACGTGGGTACGCTACTGAGCTTCAAGGTCGCTAAGCAACTAGGCAGCTAGGATACGACACTGTGATGCCGTTGGACTGCAGCTAACTTCACGCTGCTACGTCACAGTCGTGCATAACTGGGTTATTCGAATTTTAACGTTCCTGTGAACATCGCTTTTTCTGTATAGCTCAAATATAATAAGTAAACGGTTATTCATCCTTCAAATTATTATTGATTTCATGTAAATCTCTCTTGAAAAATGATCGGAGGAATGCAAATTTTATATACAAAAAATACAAATAAAAAAGTGAATTTTAATTGATATGCTGACATTTTATCATTTCAGCCTTGATATGTACAAGGTATATCCGTTTATGTTAATCTTAGCAAATATCTGAGTAATTTTAAATAGATTATTTCTGCAGATGTACTATTCGCGAGAAACCAGAAATCTGATACAAATCAATATCCGTTTCATTTTTTATGACAAAAAGTAACCAACTCGCGCTTACGAAAAAAGAAATTCGCAGTCACGTCAAAGACGCCAACCGGGCGTCGTATTTTTGTTATTGTCTTCTTTTTTTTCGGTGTATAATGATTTTAAATTCATTTTACGAAAAATCCACTGTGAACACATATCTTTTTAATATCACTAATTTAAAGAATATACATTAATTAATGCAATATTAAAGAATGAAAATAATTAGGGATTCCATAATTTGCGTCTGAAACATAAAAATAATATTACTGTACAAAAGAGCGCATTAATACGCAAGTGCTGAGGAGCGTGAAGTATTTTCAACTCTCTTCAAAACGTGTAATCTGTCATCAGCTTTAGTTTGTTATAACTAAAATGATAGTTATAAAGATTTTATTGTGCGTATTTATTATAGAGTTACCCTTTTGGAAGGAACAGCAATTGTGGCTTATGAGATACTTTAGCCCGTCCGAATCCTTTCTTTAAAATCAAACCGGTATAAGGCAAGAAGAATATTCTTTCATTAGCTGGCAGATAACCAGTCGGCCGCAAGGGAATGGTTTTTAGTTTAAACTGAAATTTCTACCCCCGTTACAGAGGCAAAATAGTAAACCACTCGGCAAGGTGTTCGGTAACTTAGTATATTTTCAAATTAAATCTTTAAGTTAATTTAAAAAAACACTTCAGGTTTGTAATTTGCGTTTGTATTTCTTCTGTGGTTGATTTTTATCGTGTGTGGAAATAATCGCGCCTTGCTTTAGGCTAATGATTTTGTCTATTCTACAGTCCCGTAAGGTTCAGACCAGCCTGTCGGCCGACTCTGAACACTATTGAACATCTTGTCAAACTTGTTTAAAATCATACAATTAGCATAACTTACAACAACTGAAACGTTTAATCAGTATAATATAATTGTATTTAGATGTTCAAATATACCAATCAGGCATTAATGTTAACAGTTATTAAGAAAACTAGCATTTTCTGTACTAGAACTATCGTCAAATTATCAAAATATATCAAATTATAGTTATTATCTCTTACCTATAGTATGATCACAATCTGTTTGTTCGGATAACATGTGTATTTAGTTTAGTATCAGAATGATATGTAAGTGTTAGTATAGCACATGTGTTGAATGTAACTTTTCATTGACAATATCCTTTCTATCTTTGTGAGCTATGCAGGAACCAGTCTAAAAATAGCTATCTTAACGTTTATCTAATGTCAATGAGAATTTGCACTGAACACATGCTTATGTCTATATCCATACCCCTGGAAAACAATTAATGGTTTTACACCCGCCGACGAACCAATCAAACTACTAAAAGTACTTCCGTTACCTTTTAAATGGCCAATCTTTTCAATATTACCATCCACGAGACAAGAAATTTTAACATTCTTTACAAAAGATTCTCATCAAATGTTTAAACTTTTTCAAAACAGGAAGCATTGAGTCAGAGATTATAACCAGCAAACGCGCAACTCAGCGCATGTTTTTGTTAAATTATAAAATACAAATATTTACAAGCCGGTGCAACAATATTTTATACCTGAATGTTCAATCTACAGATTTGGAGACAAGGTAAGCATCGAAGGACGTGTCCATTTGTCGGTCCGTATCTAATTGCTGAAGGGAAAATAAAATATGAAAATGACAAGAACAATGAACACTGTTTCAACATAATGTTCAACATAATAGCATCTCAAGCAAACTTTATGTTCACGCTTCAAGAATTTCGGAATTTTGAAGGGAAAACGTCAATGGTACCGTTTTTTCTATACAGGGAATATGTTCCTATTTATGACACAAGTTTTCGTCATATTCTGCCTGCCCAATCGTGATCTGCTCGATTACGAACCCATCGAATAGCTTGACCCGCAGTCGATTTTAATATCTTAATCATCGAGCGCATGGCTTCTCCTAGATACTGAAGCAATTCAAAACTTTTATCAATTTCAATACGGTTTTATCTCTATGGTAGAGTTTTAACTGTTGATCAAGAACATTATGCATAATACTCCATAGATTATTTTCTAGACTTTGTTAAAATTAGTGTTTTCTAAAGATCTATTTTTATAAGCATTTATTTCTACACATTATTGTCATAATAGATAAAAAAAATGATCAATTTACTATTGTATCACGATTTCGGAAGAAACACAGGTTGTATCTAATAATCTATATATTGAAAAAAAAACATGAAAATTATGAGCTATGAAATGCTTCCTTCTTTATAATGAAATTGGTATATGTTTTTGCGGCTTATGATATTAAAATTCATGCATCCATCCGTAGCGAATGAGTAACTTTTATATTTGCATCTACTTTGCAGTTACAGAATAAGATTTTATGTGAACAAGGATTTAAAGATGTGATGATTGCTACAAAATAAGATGGATATATAAAAATAGATAACTGTTTCTTCACAGAAGTCAGTCATACACTAGTCGAAAATGTGTACCTGGTAGGTGCTGCTTTATCTATATGTAAAACTAATGGTTATTTGATTAAAGGTGTTGTTCAGTTAATTAAAACTGGTAGATTTCACTGTTATTATGTACAGATATAGGTTTACATAGAATATTAACTGAATTAAAAGGTAAAAGCAATAAGTACCTCTGCTCGTTTTTTTTTTTAAATCATTGTTCAATAACACCACCAAAGCCATATGTTTGGTACATGACAAAGCATAATACGCATAATTATCAAAAATTGTTAAAAATCATCCACAAATGCAATACGTGTTATTGTTGCATGTTTCACGGCGAACAAATTCAGTAACAGTACGTATAAACTAACAGTTTTAAAATATTGGCATTAACGTGGAGTGGTCGACTTAAGCCTCTTAAGATGTCAAAAAAAAAAAAGATGTCAAAATCTCAACTCGGTAACGAACTTATTCAAGCTGCATGTACAATTTTACCAGACTATCTATTTTCAGCTAGTACTATATATGCCATAAGATATAAAACAAAAACAAAGAAGTAATAAAAATCCATGCTCGTTTTCGACAAAGTGGTATATTTTTTTGTTTCTTCTCCAATAATACAAACAGATACATGAGCTGCAATTTTTCTCCTTTTTTTTGCATCTCCCGGATATATGCTCTAACAATTCAGTATATGAACGTTTTATAGATTTGCAAATAAAACCTGTTTTAATGTGTGCATGCACTTGTTATACAAGGGTAAATGTTTGTGACAATTAAATTATAACATGAATTACCTATTGAGGACTGCAGCCCGTGGAACATACATAATATCATTCTAAACCCTTAGCCTGCTGGCGGCAAGTGATTCTGCCTTTGCGACCAGTCTGATCATGGTCTGCACTGTTCGCTATTCAGTCAGTAAATTTTTAGTAAACACCCCTTCAAATGATAAATGGTACTGCCCATATTGGAAGATGGACCAGTTCATTATAGAAATTTAGCATGGTAAGGGTTAAAAGGGAAATTTATATGTTTCCGCATCGTAAGATGCGCATTAGCAATTATAATATATCTGGATGCAGATAACGAAAGTTGTGTATATATCGTGTTTTATATAAGCAGATTTTACAGAGCAATAGTACATACATAAACAGCACCAATCTCTGCCATTTTTTCTCACCTATAATGTTGTTGTTTATTGCTTCTTTTCTTTGTCCTTTGTTTCATTTTTGATATTACATGTATATGAATTCTGTTATTTGTTCTGTTTTGTATTATCCAGGTAAAGCGCATTTCTCGAACTAATCCGGATCACGCAAATACATCGAGATGCCAGAATAGGCCGGGCCTAAAGTTTTGATTTCGATTTAAGAAGAGATTCAAACGCATACAGTTCAAGAACTTGTACAAATAATATACAATAGTGATAATTGTAACGCAATTCCAGACATAATTTATTTATGTACGGATGAGTGATGAAATGGAAGACGAGTTACTTCACAAGACGCAAACTGAGATATCAATGCGCCTACTTCCGGTAATTGTGTCTGCTGCAGTATTAGTAGTTATTGGCATCTTTGGAAACATCTTGGCAATAGCTTTCTATGCAAAGCCATCTAAACCCACGGTACCTTTGATACTTATTAAATACCTAGCTGTAGCAGACTTGGCTACTTGTGTTGCAGCAATTCCAATAATTTCAGAAATGGTCATAAATATTAGGTATAGCCCAGGCGAGGTATGCAAACTTACACATTTTATGGGAAATTGGTGTATTTCCGGTTCATGCTTTTTACTTTGGATTATCTCTATTGATAGATACCGTAAAATCTGTAAGCCATTTAGTAAACAGATTACACTGTCAGCTGTCAAATACATTCTTTTAGCATCTATTGCAATTCCATTATCGCTGTCTGTAAGGCTTCTAGCAACGTTCGACATTAATGAGGTAAATTTAACAGCTGCAGACGAGAATAAGACGTTGAAGGGTTACTTTTGCGCCGCACAAAGTGATGGAGTTTACAGAAATCTTGGAATTGCTTTTTACGGGGTCGATTTTATCCTAATTTTGGTCATATGGGTCACTATTCTTGTAACATATTCGAAAATTATATATTTAGTAATTAAACGTAGAATAAACACGATCCATTCATCAGCATCTTTAAAATCATCTTCGAGTAATAGTAAAAGAATAAAAACAAGTTCAAAATGTAGTTTCGTGAAGGATAAGAATTCAAGTGTCAAAGACAAAGCACTAGAGGTAAGCCCAAGTCAAAACTCCGACAGTTCAAAAGACTATAGGATAAAGAGCAAAACAAACGTGTTTACCATTGCCGAAAATAAGACTGAAAGAGAACGCAAGAACTGTAGTCTCATAAATGAGGACATTTCAAATGTAAAAGCAACTGGATCATCAGAGTTAAGTTCAAACGACAATAGCGCACAGAGCAAGGGAAACGTGTTTACTATTGCTGAAATTACGACTGAAAGAAAACGACAGAAAAGCAGTTTCACGAATGCTGAGATACCGAGTGTAGAAAACATTGGATCGTTAGAGTTTAATTCTAACACTAAGTCGGCTAACTTGGAAAGTTCAGTTGACAATAGCACAGAGAGCAATGGAAACGTGATTACTATTGTTGAAACAATGACTGAAAGAAAACGACAGGACTGCAATTTCACGAATGATCGGAATTTGGGTGTAAAAGTCAACGGATCATTAGAGTTAAGTCCACGCACTAACTCGGCTAACTCGGACAGTTCAAATGACACTAGTACAGAGAGCGACAGAAACGTGTTAACCATACCCGAAACTACGAATGAAACAGAACGAAAGAAGAGCAAAAGCAGCATTCGGAGGTCAAGAATTAGTCTTGAAATTAGCTCAGTCAGGAAACCAATTGAATGGAATCTCACTTTAATGATGTTTTTAGTTTCAGTTGTGTATTTGCTTTGTTTCACACCATTTTTTATAGTAAGGGTTTTTATGAGACTTGTGTTTGGAACAAGCAAAGAATATAATTTCAGTGCTGGGATCCAGTTTGCTCTAAAACTACCTTATTTCAATAGTGTTTTCAATCCAATAATATACTGTATATGTAATGTAAAATTCAGACGTCACATCAAAAATGTGATCTTAAAATGTTGTAAATGTCGTAAATGATGTTATTTATTTGAGCTGTGCCATGAGAAAACCAACAAGTGCTTTTGCGACCAGTCTGATCAGGATCCATGCTGTTCGCATTCAAAGCCTATTGCAATTAGAGAAACCGTTAGCGAACAGTCTGGATCCTTGTTGTATGTTGTTCGCGAACGCACTATGTTGGTTTTTTCTCATGGCGCGGCTCATTTAAGGACTGGATGTTTTTTATTGTGTGTTAATACCGGTATGAAATACACTTGGACTTCTGGCAAATCCATACATCACGCTTTTTTGCTTCATATACATTAAAGCACCTTATCGAAGTTCGCGTGTCAAAACGATTTCTCCCATATACTTACATACATTTCTAACTCTGTAAAACAGTAATGTCTAAAATGATTGTAATATGTATTTCTTGAAATTATAATATCTTATTATCAACTTATAATTCTACTAAATAACACAAACCTAAGATGTTATAAACCTTTGCCTTCAATTGCAATAAGCTTGCAAAAATAGGTTTTTCAGGCCGGTATTGATTTCATCTTTACTTCCTGTTTATATCTGAACTGAGTTAATTAAAACTATACATTTTGATTGGTTGATGAAACATTCCACAGGTTTCCGAACGGAATAGATAATATCTGTATTATTAGACAGTATAATCCGTTGCAAGGCTCCTGTGGAAATAGCATGTGGAATGTCATAAAGCTGAATCCCATACGACAGAGTTCAACTCTGTCACACTGATAAAGAATGATGTCCCGTAAACGATTTACAAATATATAGTCAACTCGTCCCCTAGTCAACTTGTCCCCCAGACAACTAGTCCAATAGTCAACTTGTCCCCCAGTCAACTCGTCCCCTAGTCAAATTGTCCCCCAGTCAACTCGTCCCCTAGTCAACTTGTCCCCCAGTCAACTCGTCCCCTAGTTAATTTGTCCCCCAGTCAACTCGTCCCCTAGTCAACTTGTCCCCCAGTCAACTCGTCCCCTAGTCAACTTGTCCCCCAGTCAACTCGTCCCCTGTCAACTTATCCCCCAGTCAACTCATCCCCTAGTCAACTTGTCCTCCAATCAATTCATTTCAATTTGGTCATGTTGTATCCCTTGACGATTTGGTCATTTCGCAACCCCCACCCCACCCACTTCGGCCATTTTAGTCTTTAATTTCGTCAAAATTTCCTTGATTATAATTAATATAATTATGATGTAAAATGTGTGTTCTGTAAAATAGTAAAATATGCTCTACATAAAAAAAAGACATGAAAATTTTACTTTAAAAACTACATTTTGTTTTGCTTTATAAATACCCGATCGTATGTAAAAGTGCAGAGTGCATGCACGTTTCGTAGCTTAAAGTGTGCATTGACTAATGCGGTCGTGTATCTTTTTTAAAGATGCTTCTTGTTTTTCATCATTTTTTTCAGTATGTTCGCAATTATCGTCAGTTGGACGTCAATTTTCTAAATTTCTTTGTTTCTTTATATACATGCAAATGTTATTGTTTTATGACATAAATTTTATACATGTGCAAATATGGGAAATACATGTAAGCATAATTATGGAAAAAATACTTTAACAATTATCATGCTGGACACGACTGATTTTGCCTTTGCGACCAGTGTAGATCATGATCAGCCTGCACATCCGTGCAGTCTGATCATGATCTGCACTGTTCGCCATTCAGTCAGTATCTTTAGGTAAGCACCCCTTTTAACAGATAATGGCACTATCCAGATTGAAAGATGGACAAGTTCATTATACAAATTTAGCAGAGTAAGGGTTAACTTTGGCAAATAAGGGCAAAAGACTCGTGCACATACAGAAAAAAATTCAAAGTCGCATTTACTGAATGCATTTATTTATAAAACTAAATATCATAAAAAATCTCAATGTGACCAAAATTATGCAGCTGTACACATTTTTGTTAAATTACACGTATATAATTCAACTATTTACAAACCGGTGCAACAATACTGTATAATAACTGAATGTTCAATTTACAGATTTAGAGACGAGGTGAACACCTTTCGTCCCTTTTAGAAGGATGTGTCCATTTGTCGGTCCGTATCTAATATGTATAAATCTAGCTACCATTGCTGAAAGAAAATAATAAAAGAGAAAAGCAAATGTGAAAAGGACAAGAAAAAATAATAAAGACTGTTTCAACACAATGTTCGACTAAAGAACTATAGCAAAGAATTTGTTCACAATACAAGATTATCGGATTTCTGAACAGAAAAACCGACAATGGTAGCTTTTTATACACAGAGAATATGTTCCTATCTGTGACGTAAATTTTTATCTATGAGCGGTTGCCGTACTCTGCCTGTCCAATCGTGATCTGCTCGATTAAGAATCCATCGAAAAGCTTGACCCACAGTCGATTGGTCTTCTCGCTGTAATTGCTAACATTTTCTTTCATCAGAGAACGCATGGCTTCTCCAAGGTACTGAAACAAATAAAAAAAAATCAATTATTTCAATACGGATTTATCTGAATTGTCCATGGAATACCTTTTAGTAATCGATAAATCGGATCGTTTGCCATGAGCTTTTTATTTTTTGGATGCGTTTCACAAACGTTTGCCTGATCTTAAGCTTGAAAAAACCATTTTCAGGTAGCCTTAACATATGCCATGCTAAAAGACATTCCCGAAATTGACAGAACTTTTTTCTCTTTTTTCTTTCTTTTTTTAACTAGCTGTTACTGTAGAATTTTGAAAGTGCCACATTTTTTACGTACAACTACAAACCCTATTAAACCATGTGTACCTGACAACATCTGCATAGCTACAAAATCTGAAAGCTACTGAAATACTTATAAAATCTCTTCGACACAACTGTCTTAGAAAACATAGGTCAATCTTTGGCCTCCGTAAATAAAAACATAAAATTTCGTATTCGTTTCACTTTTCCGGAACACCGGAATGCTATTTTTACAATTGTCACTATTGTGTCAATGGTTAGTTTTCCTCTGTCCTCGTATGAACAACCATCACTTATGTGAATCATACTAATATACTAGTAGATCATTTGGAAGCACAGAATAAAACCAAGCAAAATAATGGCAGACTCGATTTGACTTAGTCGGTTCATGAGAGATAATGAAATGCGCAACACATCTCATACCATCTAGTACCAGTTTAAGTGGTACACTATAATGCAGAAACTTGGAATGACTGGGTCTGTTCATCAGAGGTGACGAAAACCCCTGTAACACTATGCAACTCATACTAGAAAAATCAACTCACAGGGAAGAATTTTGCCGGAACGTTGTATCCGCCGGTTCCATGGCGACCACCAAGCTGCTTCAACATAGGAACAACTTCCTCCAACTGGTCAAGGTTTTCAATGACCTGTGTAAAGTATTCTAATACAATGTAAAATGATGATTTTATGTAGGTTAACATATTGTTGAGCGCTCTTTTGCCGCACGTAAAGAGCGCATGCGCATAAAATTCAAAACATCCGGTAAACATCATAGCAACCAATACCATCGAAAAAAGGTCTATATACATATGAAGTTAAAGTCAACTTTTAATATCAGTGACAGTGTATGTTTACCGAATAATTGAATGCGGAGAAGAGATGAAATACTTATTTACTTGTAAGCGCGGATTGCCTTCATAAATTGTCATCTGTTTTTCATCATTCACTGATTCAGATGACAAGATATCCGGGTATTTTAATATTAATATATTTTTGCTGTATTAATATCATTTTATGTAAATAGATGTAAAAAATCGTAACTGCTGCTTTTAATTCATAAAAAGTATGTGTTAAGTTAATCTGATTGCTCGTCATCGAAAATAACGATTGTATACCTTTCTTACAATTTCAGGCGTTAACCAGCCGTGTGGAAATTAACTACCTGAATATTTCTGTGGATTTCATGTTCAAAATTACGAAGTATTTTTACACATGAAATGCTAGACGTTTCACATTTATACAATTAGATATTTTGGAAGTTTCTTTGACCATGTAAAAGCAATATTTTTGTCCTGATTAGTTTTTTTCACATGTCGCATCTGAGTCGGTGGCTACAAAAAAAAGATTGGAATGAATCGGTGTAATAAATGGTAAACAAATCGGGTGATTTGTTCACGATTTGATCACGATTCAAATGGTATGCAAATGAGCTAATGAATCGGTAATAAATCGTAAACAAATCGTTTAATAAATCGGTAACAAATCAGGACTTTAAATTGTTTTGCTGAATAATGAATCGGTAACAAATCGGGTGTGCTGAAGTTGAAATGAAAGGAATTTGGAAATCGGTGGCACTAATAAATCGGTAATAAATCGTGCTAATGAATCGGTAATGAATCAACATTATTTTTAAGGGATGAAAGCATGGGTACAAAAAGTTTGAGGACGAATTGTAATTCTCTAGAAAGGGTAGCATTAACTATAAAAATGGCAAACTAAATGTTCTAGTAAGGAAAGAACAACATGAAATATGGAGATTCTATTTACAGTAGATCTATAGCAATTGCAAAATTCAAAAATATGATACATATTAGAACATATGCATCAGATCTAATTTATAAAATTTCTTTACAGTTGTCATGAAAACATATGACAATCTTGTAATTATTTCCTAAAAACTTAACACCTTCAAATATAGTGTAAAGAGTTAATGTATGCACTTAAACAGGTCCTTTTACAATTATATTAGACAATCAAACATTTGCACTTACTCCTTAACAGTTAAAATTCCAGTATTTTAGAGGATGCATGTGCTGGTGTCTCTTTGTTTTTCAGTTATCCCGCCAAAATGCATTAAAGATGGCTGACAATATACTCATGTTTCCCGCCCAAAAAGTCACAATTTTACTTTTTAATGAATCGGTAATAAATGATACTGCACAAAATATCTGTTTCTAATGAATGGTAAACAAATCAGTTAGTTGCAATGAATTGGGGAGGGACTTTCTCTGCTAAACCCGATTTGCTTCCGATTCATTAAATGAATCGTAAACAAATGGTGTTAATAAATCGGCAAATCTCGATTTGTTCACCATTTATTCACAATTTTGATACCATTTGTTACTTGATTTTTTTGTTTTTGTTACTATTTTGTTTTCTTTTTGCCAACTTGCTAACTTCTTTGAGTGTTTTTGATTGGCTAGGATACACAACAGTCAGAGTTTTTTAAATCATAGGGTATGGTACCTTTATGTTTCCATTATCTATTGCTAATATGTCCTACAGCAAAGCAAACATTAAGTATTTTACTGGTATGAAGAAAAATATAGTTACCTTGCCAATATACTTGACGACCCTGGTCACGTGGAAAATAAGGCGGGAACTATTCTGCATCTGAGCGGCTGAACTACCATGAGCAAATTTGAAAATGGACTGTGTTTCCGGATGTTGCTTGAACATTCTGAAAATGGAGTTCACTTCTTTCAGAATAGCTATTAAAACATTTAAGTTGTTTTAACAAATGATTGAAAACCGTTAAATATTTACTTAAATAAACGTCAGGCCGAGCTAGACAATTCGAGAACATTTTGATCAGTATGAATTCTGATGCCGTGTGTTCGAACTCCCGAACGGCAAAAGATTTCTTTTAGAGTTCGTCTAATGGCTGAAGAAAGTCTCTTAAACAACAGCAAGTAACTGTATGTGACTGATCCATTACTAGGTCAGCTGACTGCTGTTTGAATGTTGCTTGAAAGTGCTATGAAGTAGTAACGTTGATGTTACTTGCACAAATGAAGCATATTAACCGATATAAATAAGTATATAGGGCTCTATATCAGAGTATTCCTGCCAGCACGGCTATTTCAACAGGTGGATTGCAGTGTTGGCAAGTTAGAAAATGCGGTCACGTCTAGAGTGTCTGTTCTCCATGTTGATTATCCGATTGCAAAAATGCTTGAGAAATTCGACCACCCATCTTTGGAACTATTTTATGAAGAACAAGATAGTTCTGGCAGGAATCCTTAAGCAATTGTTAGATTAGCTGAAGGTCGGATTGTAACTGAAACACTGTTGAAAACTGTCGTAAAACTTCTTTCTAACAACCAAAAAAATAAGAAGGTTCTTTTACCTGGTAAACATGTCAAATCCTCTTTTGGAAGCGTCCCCTGCCAGAAAGGCATTCCAGCTAAGTCTGAGCGCAATTTTCTCGGCGCTGGTGAAGTTTGGCAGATGGCCACTGTTTCTCACACGAACCAGCTCCAAAAGCCTAAAATATTAAACATAGTATGGTCAAATAATAGCGTTTTCATGATATATAGTAGCTCCATCTGGGATGATGTATCCGGCTCGAATGGATTTTGCAAGTGCGCGCAAGCGACGAGTGTGATCCGTCTTTGCAAAATCCACGACAGCCGAATACAAATTCCCAAGTCTAGCTACTGTTGTAATGACCCTTTTCTTAACCTTTTTGTTTGTCGTTTTGTTATCGAAAACAATTCTACATGTTTGTCAATGAGTGAAGTTTTTGCGTGCGCTATTTATAGAACTGTGTCAGTTCATTCATATTAAAAATGAAAGTAGTCCGGAAACGTACAATACAAAAGGTACAGTACGGATTTTTTTTCTGTCTGTTCATATTTACTTGTGAAATACAAGCTGTATTTTTGTCAGAATTTATATACGTATATAATAAAACGTTTTATAAATCAAATAATTTCATATTGGTCTTGTTGAATGCTTGTATCCCGTTTTTTTTTCTCATACTGGCCCTGATTTTTCAAACTGGCGCCGATTTTCTTATATTGGCTCATTTAAGTTAGGTATTAGATCAGTCTGCTTCATACCATATGCCTAATTAATCTTATATCGAGTCCAATATTGCACAGTTGAATGATAACGTAAAACATAATTTACAGAGCATCCTCGTAAGTACATGTGCCCTTTCTATACTTGGCGCCGGATTTAATATAATGCACTATTTCTAACCTGTTCTATGAAATTCGCGTTAAAAGCAAAACGATAATTACTGAAAAATCAAATATTCAAAAACAAGATAAAAAGACGTTTAAAAAGATATATTTCTGGCAATTTAAAAATACTCACTGGATCAACATGTTCTCGGCAATGTCATCGAACTGGTTTCTTGATGCCTGCAACACGGAAAATGAAATATAGCATCTATTACATGTTTTTTGGTGTGTTATTGAAATACTGGTACAATACTTAAAAATATATCCTGTACCTACAAAGAAATGTCAAACATATTTTCGCTGGTCTGTAGCTATAAAAACGGTAAAATTTGGTAAAAAACATTACAGTAAATAAAAATAAAAATTGTTTGTTTCACACTCGGTGAAATATGTTTTCATCTTACATTGAAACAAATAAAAACACATATCCTCTATACACTCGCACGTATATTTTAATGTCTAAGTTTGATTGAAGCACAAACGTTCTGTTTGTTTATCATATGTGAGTTTCACTTTCAATGTACATGAATATGTAAATCTACTGAACAGTCACAGATACATCAAAATTTAGGTTTTTGATTGCATCAGAAACTATATTACTGTTTAGTTTCATAATTTTGTTAAAAACTGTCGAAAAACAGAATATTTTAACTGCAAAGAATTAAAAAGCATTGATATCTACATAACGTTACACAGTAAAGAAAATGATACAGTTTTCGACGGCAATATGAATGAATTATAACGGCCAATATGTATATTCTTCATGTAATGTTTTGCAACAAACGAGTACTAACCTTTGATTTATTCAACTTGTATAAAAGCACAAGGTATGCACTGTTTCGAATTTAAAAAATGTGAAATCAACTAGTCAAACTGATGTTTGATTGAGAAGAAATCAATGGCATGCCAATAAAATCTCCTTTTTTCATTGAATAAAACATGACACCAAATTTCATTCGTTCTCCGCCTCTTAATGATGCGGGGAAGCTATCACTTCCATGCGGACAACAAACTTTCGTAAGAACTGACGCGAAATCCAGGACTGAACACTGGAAGGTAAACTAACTGAATAATGTTGAATAACAACGTAGAACCAAACATTTAATATCTAACAAAAATAATAAAAGTAATAATAAAACAGAAATTATTGTACTTACGGACATAATGCCTGTTTCCTCTCTTAAACCGAATTCAACTTTATAATGTGCGAGTATGGTAGTGGCGACAACGAAAGTATGGTCTCTTTTTATACCATACCCAAAGGACGCCTGTTAGTACAGGTAAAACTTGATTCTATTCTAAAATTAAAATATTCATATTCATAAAAAAAACAGGTTTTGATGAGTGGGTGGACAGGAATATTGTTTTTGTCATCAATTTAAAGTGCTAAATTAAAAAAACGCTGACAATGTAAGACGCATCATTACAGAGGTTAGCGAACTTTTTAAACTAGAGTACTAGTTAATATGCGTGTCATTAGTTTTGATATAAAATCTATACGGTAGATAAAGTCAATGAAAATGAACCCTAAATACTTTTGTTCTTTCACATGTGCATTTCGTTTTTTTTTTATTTACTCTTATTAGTTAACCCTTACCATGCTAAATTTCTATAATGAACTTGTCCATCTTTCAATTTGAACAGTACCATTAGATGTTGAAAGGGGTGCTTACCAAAAAGAAACTGACTGAATGGCGAATAGTGCAGATCTTGATCAGACTGCACGGATGTGATCTACACTGGTCGCAAAGGCAGAATCAGTCGTGTCCAGCACGCTAAGGGTTATGAAAGAACTCATAGCATCAGCATTAGCATGCTAGAAGGTCATCTAAAATGCAAATGGATTAATAAATATACAAAAAAAAACAACGCTGGGTTTGACACCCTTCCTGAATAAATCTAAAGTGAACATTTTGTTTCATTGACGTTGTATTTTCCTTTCTAAAATCTTGCCCATATTGTACATGTGTGTCTTGGAATTTAAGCCGTCACTCAATAGTTCGTGTAACAGACATACGAATAGATAAATATCACGTAACAATTTATTGAGAATTAATCAACTTAATGCTTCGAATTATGCAGTAAACGAAACAAATATTATTTAGGCTTAATTAATTAACGGTTTAAGTCTGAAAGTCTGAAAACCTTGAATTTGTCATATGCGGGCACCTTCATAGAACCATCGACATTGTGTAAACCAGCTTGGTAGCCTCCTCATATGAAGAATTCTACATCCTAAGCAAGGTTTCAAACTCATATCGGTGAGGGGCAATTGATTTAAAGTCAGCGACCTTAACTATTTGGCCATGGAGGACCCGAGTCGCTAACTGACGTCAAAATCATTGTTAAAAATAAGAAGAAAAACAAGTTATAGAAAGTTACATTTGCCCAAGAAAATATTCATTAAGCCTATGGTATATACCGTGAAGAAAAAAAACTTATTACTGAGCCAGCTTACCCAGTGCAAATCGGTTTAAATGTGTGAGACAGTGTCAATTTCTAAACAGCATCTAAATAAAATTACATATCAAAATAATGGCGAAATTTAATGAGCAGTGTGGCAACGTTAAATGTCGCAACGCCGCTAAATGTCGCAACCACCGTTAAATGTCGCAAGGTTGACGTTAAATGTCGCAACCACCGCTAAATGTCGCAAAATCGTCTGTCGCTAAATGTCGCACCTTTAACGTTAAATGTCGCAAAAATTTGCCCACCGTTATATGTCGCAACACCAACGCTAAATGTCGCACTTCCTATTTGACACTATGATTATCAATTCCTTGTGTATATTTACTTTTTTGAGGGAAGAAAAATTAACAGGTTTATGTAATACAAATAATTATCTTAATGATAAGTGCTGTTACGTATAGCAACAAGAGAGCCTTGTTGACCCTAGATTGCTCACCTGAAATCCACACCTTGATTGAACAGTCACGCCAGAAAAATATTTGTGATATTATTTTGTAATAGGGCCAGTGTTTTAGGACAGAAATATTCTGAGGTTTTCTTCTTGGGTATGGGTGGGGAACGGGATGAATAACGACACAGGAATCTAAGACACAAACACACAGCACCAAGACAATTAATAGAAAATATAAGTATTTACGTTTTTGAAGGGAGAGGGGGGTGGGGGCGGGGGAGAGAGGGGGTTATGTGTGGGTAGGCGGAAAAGTAGGATAATGAGGGGAATGAGACTAAACCAAACAATTTTAAGAGACTAAAAGTAAAATAATATCAAAATTCCCGCTTTACCTGAAAGAATGTACAGAGGGTCACATAGGATCTTTCTCCGCCATAGAAGCTTGATAGTTACCTTATGACTTTAAGTGTAAAGTGTAAACCTCCAAACAAAGATATAGAACCCATGGGTGATTAATAGAAAATCTTCGTTTTCTACAGCTGGTACAACACACAGTCTTCGTGTCGCGTAGTTGAACATACAGTAGTATAACAGGCCTGAATTGTTGCCCGAGCCAATCTTCCCCCCCCCCCACTCCCCCACCCAAAACCCCACCCTTGTTGGCTTACTAGTAACTTATACTCCTCAAAGTTGCACCCAACGTTTTTGGAAATATTATTTTCTCAAAATGTAGTCCCAAAACGCCCCAGAGGCGAACATTTTATACAAATATTTCAAAATTCCCCAGGGAGAAGAACCATTGACCCCTTAAAACGGGTGGAGTACCCCTCCAGTACTGGCCGTTGTATAGGGAGTCGCCCCCCACCCGGCACGGGTGGCCGCCATTCGGGGAAAACTCTTGTTTGGGAGGAACCCGGGGTGAGGTGTGAGGCGGGGGTGGCCTAAAATGCTTACAGCAGTTAATAGGAGGACCCTACGGGACCTTGACTTTGGGACGGGACCGGGGCCGTTGTAGAGGTGACGGTGTATGGGGGGCCAGCATAGCGGCTACCCCGGGAAAACTCTTGTTTACTCGTGAGCGGGTCTCAAACTTGGTCCGAGGCCGTTTTTGGGAAATTTTCACATTTTTCAGTTTGGGCACTCCCAAATCCGCCCCAGACCTTAACGTTTGGATCGGACCGAGTGGCCGTTGTAGAGGGGGTCGTCCCCCACCAGGCACGGGTGGCCGCCATTCGGGGAAAACTCTTGTTTGGTAGGAACCCGGGGTGAGTTGTGAGGCGGAGATGGCCTGCCTACAATGCTTACAGCAGTTAATAGGAGGACCCTACGGGACCTTGACTTTGGGACGGGACCGGGTGGCCGTTGTAGAGGTACCTTAAAAAGGCAACCATTTTAACCTGTTTTTCAAACTTTCACGGGGAAAGACCCTGAGCCCTCGAAAATGACAGGGATAACCCCTCCCATACACCGAAATTTTGAACAAAAATGCAATTAAAGTCCAGCATTCCATACTTGTATTTCAAAATTGTCAATGGGAAAAGACCCTAACCGCCCAAAATAAGGGGAGTGCCCGTCTAGTACGTACCTAAAAATAGACAAAAATGCACCACAGGCCAACATTTCATACCTGTATATAAAAAACTTTCCCACAAATACGGACAGAGGAACCCCGTACCTACCGCACTTCGCCGGGGACGCTTTTGTTTTAAACTGGTGCCCCCCAACCTCCCCCCCCCCCCACACACACACACACTCCTCCATCAACAATTTTGACCCCCGGCCTGTTGTGTAACGAAATTCAAGTCGACTAAAGACGTGCGATACAACGCGCAACAATACGGAGCGCGAGCTTAATGTCTCATGAGCTAAAAAGACAACCATAGAATTACATAGTTCAGACCTGAAATAAATCTAGTATACTGTGGCGAGTACCACATTAGTGCTCAAACCTTTAGATATGAAATATATAACGTATGTATGGTGCGGAACCACTGAAAAGCAAACGTGCGGATTAGAGTGAAAGGTCAATTCAGCCCTTCCAAAATCAAGCATGCATTACCCAGTCTTATCTCAAAGTTGTAAAGACTGTTTAACTCTCCTTATTTTGCTGTGCGACATTTAGCGTTGGTGTTGCGACATATAACGGTGGGCAAATTTTTGCGACATTTAACGTTAAAGGTGCGACATTTAGCGGCAGAAGATTTTGCGACATTTAGCGTGGTTGCGATATTTAACGTCAACCTTGCGACATTTAACGGTGGTTGCGACATTTAGCGGCGTTGCGACATTTAACGTTGCCACAAGCAGCTAAAATTTCTTTTATTCACCCCGTGACTAATTCAGTAGACGGTACTTCGTCTTATTTTCAAGGCTACATGAGTGTTGTTATGAATAAATCCTGCCACGTGAATACTTTCTTAACGACAAATTTCGAAAAACATTGAGCTTTGCTTTAAGATTAATGCCTTCATTTTTCGAGAAAAAAAAATCGAAAGTTAAAACAAAGTGTTTCAGTGAGGTGTTTAGGCAGTTTTGTATTTGTGGAAGCAAAGCGAAAAGTTCTCCACGTAGAAGTCCCACGGTAGAAGTTTAATGTTAAGTTATGTTGAATTTAGCTGCACTTATATGATACACATTAAGGTAATGGGTCTATAATGAAAAATGACAAATTATGCAATTTCAAAATTCTGCGGGGTTTTTTTTCCGGAAAGCCATGTATCTAAGTCAAAAAGTGCCGATTTGCCTATCGAGAAAACATTATCAGACCGGAAATTGTTATTAAGGGTACAATGCCTTAAATACGAACTTAATCATCTAATAAATGGGTGTGTTATAAACGTCACTTTCATTTTGATAATTTCTGATATTGTGACACATCTAAGTTCTGTCTAATTAGTTTCTGTGACGACTAGCAACTGATTCCATTTCTATTCTTTTTAGGACTAAGTAAAAGTAAAAGGATGTTGCTGACAAAAATAAAATATATATTCATCATATATTCTAAAAAAATGTTACTTTGTTAATTTTTATTCGTATTTAATATTAACACAACAAGTTCATTCAATAAAAGGACACAATACCTTGACCCGATAAATGAAATTATAATATTAGTTTCTGCTTTGTCAACTAAACGTATCTCGACATTTTTGATAGTACTTTTAAACTAAATGTGCGTCACAGTTTATACTGGTCCATCCAGTTCATAACATGTAACCTACCCAGCGTTGTGAACTTTCCGGTTTATCAAGATGCAATCACTCTCGACGGATATAAAACCCATAGAATCGCATGGATTTCACCCACAATTTTCTCGTTAACTAAGGTTTTGTCAGAGTCAGTTTTCTGCGCAACAATCATGGTAAGTCTTGTTATTAACTTTTTTTGTTATATCCATTTAAAGACATAAATAGTTTATTATCATTCATGTTGGTTCGACATCTTTAAATTGTAATGATTTTTTTTTCTTATTTTTCGTGCCTTATTTTCGAACCACATGTCTTATTTTCGAACCACATTTTTTACACACTTGTTTCTTGTTTAAGAAATAATAAATCTGTTCCTATATTTTATATTAAAATATGGGCAGGAGTTTGGATGCGTAATAATTAAATCACGAGTGCGCAACACGAGTGATTTAATTATTCACATCCAAACGACTGCCCATGTTTTATTAATTGATAAAATTATTGGAACATATTTATTATTTCGATTCTAACAACGCAAATAATTCGCATTTTACAGTACTACATTTTCAGCGTAATACGTCATTCGGGTCATATGCTGTTACAATTTACCCCCTATGGTTAGAAAGTGTTGCATTGCCAATGGAACGTATATTTATCGCATAGTGCGGCAATTTTCCTTTGATCTTTGCAGCATGTTATACATAGTAACACACATTATTACTACAAAACTGTGCTGATATCTTACAAAACTGTTGCGATATATATCAACACGGAAATCTCTATGGAGTTTCATAAGAAAAAAAGTGTTCCGATATATATCAGCACAGTAAAACTGTTCCGATATATATCGGAACACTTTTTCTCTATTGAGGTCCTATCAAGGGAGTATAATTTTTTCCTTTCAAAGAAAAGATGATTTTAGCCCCAATTTACAGTTCACAGAGAAAGAATTGTCACAAACACCTACATTTATAAAGTAAAAGAATAAATAAACTAGAATATTTCAAAAACTTGATAGTTATTGCCAAATTCAGAAATACATGAAATATATGAAATTCTGAGATTTCTCAAATGTTTCTTTTTCTTTGATTTTTTTTACAAACTAAACAACAAGTTTTACAATATGTCTGGCCAATGAAATGCAAAGATTTAAAACCAATGCAGAAATTTGTTGGGTACTTTTATCTGGGGAACACATTTTCTAAAACACGGTGGCGATACCCTGGGTATGCAGGGGTGCAAAATGGCGGCGGATTCTCTCGATTCTGGTAACATTTTTCATTATTACTGTCTTAATACTTTACCAATTTTAACGAAATAAAGACGAGTGCCCGCTCATAAGAATACTACATCCTCGGCTATAAAGCTTAGGCTCCTGAGTTTCGTAGTTTTTGTGAAAAGTGCAACGGCGCATTCTGACGGAAAAAATGCAACTGCTATGTAGGGGGGCTTTTTTATGAAAATGACTAAATCAGCTATCCCCGTGTGTTTCAGAAAACGGCTTGTAGGGCGGAACCGGGCTTGACATGTTCCAAAGCTGTTGTAGAACTTTAGCGATTGAAATCGCAAGTTTTCGGCAATTCCGGGCGATTGAAAGGAAATGCTATGTGGGGGAGGTGTTTTCATTATGTTATGTGGGGGTGCTTTTGACATGTGGGGGTGAACTGCTTTGTGAGCGGTTTTATAACAGTATACATTTCAGTCATCTGAAGTTGGTATTTCATATTTATTTTAGCTGTACGTTTACGACGCCGGCTGTTGGCATTCAACGTTAGGTTTGATGAGCGCTTACTCTTCATCTTTTTTTTCTATGCTGTACCTGAAATATAAACCATTAATTTATCCAATTACTATAAGCTGCCTATTCTATTTACGTAAGGTTTTTTTTTTTTTTTTTTTTTTTTTTCATAGTGAAGCTTCAATATATAGATCTACTGCAGATTTCATAGCTAATTTTTACATAATAAACTTTAATTAATTTCGAAATTCTCGAAATTCGCAAACCTCTAGTTTTTTAAAGTCATAAAAAGAGAGAAAGGTTTAACTAGATATATTTATGTTTAATTTCTTCGTATCTTTTTTTTTCCATCATACTAAATCGTTAAAAGCATTTGTACATTTTATAACGATGCAACCCCGAGTTTTACGTGCAATATAATTTGATTTTGAACGATCGACAGATTGTCACGGACATAAAAATACGAATGTACCATTATAAATCAACTTTGCAGTTTCTCGCAGAAAAAATTTCATTTACTTACTCTTTCATGTTTGTACGCACGACATATTATTGTTTCATTGTTATGGTTATCATGCATCCTCATAATAGACATTGTCGGCTTAAATTGATGTGGACAATGAACTGTGAATGTGCTCTAAATCCTGGGGGTCTTCTCAAAACATACTTGTCTTCCACATGACAGAACGTCATTCAAGTATAATATAAACAGACTGAATGAAACATAGTCTTGGTTATGTTCTATGCTTGTATAGGAAGTAATTAAATTTGGGACAATTTAAATGAATGTTAGTATAGGAATGTTCTCATAAGACATTAGAAGAGAAGCATGAGTAAAGTGTTTGTATACATGTACTTAGAATAAGATTTCTACTTTAAAAAAAATAGTAATTCTACAAAAGTTCCATAAACTATGTTTCCCGTTTCATTTGAAACAGTTATTTTCTGCCCTCGTCATATGTACGTCCGTCTGTCCTTCTTCATATAGCCTGATCTAGCTTCTCAAAATCCTCTGCTGGGATTTAAACGGAACTTCACAGAAATTATATTATGAAGCCTTGTTGTGCGTATCCTCTGATTTTTTTTGTGGAGTTAGGGTCCCTTAAAAGTAGTTTTTGAATGAAATTTGTCCGAACTTCTTTATAATTAGCAGAATTTGAAAACATTTCATAGGAATGATCCGTACAAATTCTAGCTGAGCATGTATCACGAGGTTCATATTTAAATGATCTTGTACTGAGTAATGGCCCTTTGATTATCATACATAAAGTCTATGAAGAGATTTTTTTCTGTAATGCATCTCCAAATTTCATTGAAGCCTAAGAGATTTATTGAAATAAGATGTGCATATCGTTGGTACATACTGCTCGAAATATTTTTCCGGAGTTATGTCCATTATTCATTTTACTGAAAAAAATGTTCTGACTACTTCTCCTGGTATACTGTTTGTGTGATTTGACTGAAACGTCTTAGGTATGATAGTTGCAGGTCTATATTGTTCATAAGTTATGGCTTGTACGTTGAATGATTTGACGAATTAATTATTAGAGACAGAAATTATTTCGACAGGTCCTTTTTCATCATTTTGGGAACGCCATCAACACCAGTGAAATTAGAAAAATGCTCTTGAAAATTGTTTTATTTGAGAAAATTTGCAAATAAACAAAATCTATGTAAAGATATTTTAATGTAAAATATTAATGGACTGCATTTCAGTAATTGTTTAACAGTATAACTGTTGTTTTAATGTCCAAAATATATATACAAATTAGCAAAACTATTTTAAACCGGCAAAATTCCTAAAAGGTAACACTAATTTGGGAATGTTATATTCAGAAAAGGGACATTGTTTTTCTTTGCTCTGGGATTACCTTTATACTGGAGGTAGATTTATAGGGGGGAAAAGCCCTGCTAGATATTTTTGTCAACGCTTCATTTCAAAATTCTAGTCAAGATTTCAATGATAGTAGGAAGTGCTTGGTATAAAACCTTGTGGAGCGTATCATCGGCACGTCCGCTCGAAATATTGTTGCAGAGTTATTACTCTTAAAATCATTTCTAAATAAAATGAGTAGCAACCTAGGCACGGGTCCTGCCGCTAAACAATTTTTCACTGATATATGATCCTTGATTTTTACACTAAAGTTCACATAACACCGTTAAAATTTTCACATAACACCGTTAATAAATTTCATAGTATTCAGTTACAAAGTTTACATTATTTATTTTACATCATTTTTTTTTGAAAATCAATTTAGATGTAAACTGTCCCTTTTATACATTTCATTCCGCTATTGTGAAAAGGTAAATAGTTATGCATAATCAGTTTCGCATAAAAGTAATGCTCTGGCTTTTATAAAAATCATATTCTTTAATATAAAGACTATATATAAAGGTTACATCGCCAATAATAGTAAATATAGGCAAGTTGGCGAGCGTAGCGAGCCGAAAAGAAAGAGAATGGACACTCAAGGGTATTTTGATATAATGAAAAATGGAAGCTTTGCCGAAAAGGGAGGAGTGCGATCGCACCCGTCGCATCCCTCCCTTCCCCCCTCTGGCTACGCCCTTGCAATATATGTTTCTTTTATGTAAGTTAACATTAACATCCCCGTTTTATTTTCTCAGCAAGGGAGAAAAATCGTTTTTAAAATATCTCTTAAGCATGATTATAGATTGATGAGCACTTTAATGCATAAGAGACTATCGAGAAAATAATGTAAAAAAAGAGGATAATTTGTTTAGGATTGCGCACTCTAAGCACATAATTGTAGTCACTGAAACTGCACGGCTTCTACCAGTTTCATCCACTGGGGATACACATTTTGACAGTTTAAAAATCTCTACACTAGCTTAAAGTGAACTTCAGATGATCACCAAACTGTTATTACATGATCTCCGATCAGTCTAAATTCAGTATGCACAGTTAATGGGTGTGACTTGTCACTCTGTTACAGCAACTTAAAATAGTTTGCTCTTTACATTTTAACATTTTCCATGAACAAAACAGCAACCATTACTTCGGCTGAGAACAGGTTAACTTGTCTAATAGCAAGTGCATGCTAAACTGCTATTATACGATAAAGACTTCTTAACGAAGAAAACGCTTTACGATCTCGTTTACCACCGGTGCAAATGTCATGTGAGAATAGTAAAATTTAATTTGAAATACAAATGCTGTTTCAATAAGACTAACCCCGACGTGTATTACTAAAAACATATTATATCTCCGTTGCCACTGTTGGATTTTTTGCAAATTTTGCGACTGGGGTTTATATCAATTGATCGGCTGCATCTCCACAGCCAGGAACAGCGATGCTAACATTCATAAAAACTCTTTTAAAGAAATTTGAAAAAAATATTAAAGGTGACATTAGAAGTTGTATTGTACTGAAATTATTATAGTCATAACAGTTGAAACTTAAAATATTCTATGGTTCTAAGTGGTAAAGCAGTTGTCTAAATAACGATTTTAAACATTTTCGATATCACTTTCTTCCTCCTTATTTTAAAAAGAAACTGCACGTAAAACATAATATTATTGAATAGAACCTTTTAATTCTTTTTTTCTTCAATTGCAAGAACCGTGTTGGCCCGTATAAATTTACTGCTAGTGCATAGGGGAAATAACTGGCCGTTCGAACAGTATTTTGATGGGTCAAACTCTTTCACATACACAGGCTAAATTTCTGTCCGGAACAATATACAAGATTCGGTTTGAAATATCATGCTACGATTTTGACTTTCACTATATATTTCTGTTTACGTTATAATTAATAAATATACTGTATGTACCCAAATGTGTCTGCCGTAGAAGGCATTTATATGTTTACTTCATATCCACCTTCAAAATAAAAAAATTCTTGAAAAGTTTTTTCCACTGAGATAATTTCTATCCATATTATATATACGTTATTATATATCAAATGATCATATCACTGCGTGCATCTAGCAGCCTAGCAGCCAGTTAAGTCACCCCCACATGTCAAAAGCACCCCCACATAACACAATGAAAACACCTCCCCCACATAGCATTTCCTTTCAATCACCCGGAATTGCCGAAAACTGGCGATTTCACTCGCTAAAGTTCTACAACAGCTTTGGAACATGTCAAGCCCGGTCCCGCATCACAAGCCGTTTTTCGAAACACACGGGGATAGCTGATTTAGTTATTTTTAGAAAAATGCCCCCCTACATAGCAGTTGCATTTTTCCGTCAGAATGCGCCGTTGCACTTTTCACAAAAACTACGAAACTCAGGAGCCTAAGCTTTATAGCCGAGGATGTAGTATTCTTATGAGCGGGCACTCGTCTTTATTTCGTTAAAATTGGTTAAGAATAAAGACAGTAATAATGAAAAATGTTACCTGAATCGAGAGACTCTGCCGCCATTTTGCACCCCTGCATACCCAGGGTATCGCCACCGTGTAAAACAGAAGTTTTAATAGTGTTTCAGTCAGCGAGGCGCAGAAAGGGAATCAAAATAGTAAAAATAATAATAAACAAATTTAAATGAAAATGATATATAAATTTTAATGATAAACTATGCGATAAAACAGTTATAATATGTAGTGCTCGTGTGTTACCAGGATATATCAGAGCTAGGGGTACATCTCGTTATTTTTCTCTTCACATATCTGTCTCGGCCTACCGGCCTCGACGATATGTGCAGAGAAAAATACCCTCGATGTATAGCTCTGATATATCCTGGTAACACACTCTCACACATACTATAACTATTACATATTTGTTTCTTTTTTATCAGAATTTTGAGAAGTATTTATAAATTAGTAATCTAACAGCTCGCAAACTAATTATGAACAGAATCATCAAAATAGGCGAGTTGACCCTGTATTACGAGTGACGAGATTAACTTTTATATGACGTCACATCATTATGACGTCACACTTTATGTCATACATTTATGACGTCACCGCTGAATCATAATTAAGCTAATTGAATTCGCTCGTAGAGATCAGAGCGTGTTTTACGGACCTACACAAAGGTCAGTATGACTTTTTATTATGTTTATGTTTTTGAAATGCTGTTTTCAACCGTTTGGCCCTGAAATAATTCGTATGTAATGGAACTGAAGTAGAATCTCTTATGTTACAATCATAGGGGGGTGAAATGTAACAGCCATCCATATTTTATCGTAGATTCATGTATAGGCGATTTCGCTATATGTTTATATAGCAATTGCTGCGGATCGTGTTAGAATAATTAATAAATCATGTTTACACTATGTCTGTTTGATGGCATGCATGTCAAGACTTTCGCGACCGCATTTCTTTATTTCTTAGGGCGTGTGTGTGTTCGGGTTTAACGTCTTTTTCAACAGTTTTTCAGTCATATAAACGACGGTGTCTACTTATAGCAGTGAGCACAATGCTCAACTTTATAGTGCTGCCTCACTGGAATATCACGCCGTAGACACATGGCATGATACTCCATCCAATCACATTATACTGACACCGAGCTGACCAGTCCTAGCACTATCCTCTTAATGCTGAGCGCCAAGCGAGGAAGCTACTAGTACCATTTTTTACGTTTAGGTATGACGCGGCCGGGGATCGAACCCACGACCTCCCGCAGTCGAAGCGGACGCTCTACCACTAGGTTTTATTTCTTAGGGAGCGCGCACACATGTGTTGCGGTATATAGAGAAGTCATATTAAATCTCGTGATAATTAAGTGAGATCTCGTTTATCTGCAAAGAGAGCGGTTTTTTTTTGTTTGTTTTTTTTTTTTGTTTTTTGTTTTTGTTTTTGTGTTTTTGTTTTTTTTTGTAGAGTATTATAATCGTAGGTACGTGTTTCGTATTCTAGCTTTAGTTATAATGTTGAATATAATTATTCTTATGCTTATTACTATTTTGATCCCTTTTCCAGCCTCTCTACCAGTGTAACCCAGCCACATATGCTGGTAAGTAACGTCATTTATTTTGATTCTCATTTTCTCATTTATTCTGTATCATTAATTAAAACGTGTTCATCCGCAGTAACGTTAACCCTACAGTTTTAAGCAGCCGGGACCAAAAGAAAAGCATTTGATTGAATCAATTAATTCACAATCTTGAAACTGACAAATAGGAATGCAGCATTTTGAGACTCGACGTCACTCAAAGTTCAGTATATTTTTGGGTCAATGACTACTTCGTGAATTAAAAATTGATTTTAGGGAGCTTTAAACCATTTGTTTTAACTGTTTATATCATTCCGTTAAAAATCTTTATTTTACATTTCCAACTCCATTACAAAAATTTGTAATTATCCATTTATCCATTTATTCATTGTGTACGTTTATTTAGTTTATTGATCAACATCTGATTTACTCTGCAGGCTTCCTCAGCTATTTCAACACCAACTCCCACAATGGCGTACTTGGCTCAAACGAACTGAGAGCCGCCCTTGTGCGTGCAGGTGCGAATCCAAGCAACCAAGAGATCCAGCAGATGATTGGCCTGATCAGTGTTGACCGTAAGTATTTTCTAGTTTCTAAAAGATTTAGGATAGCATCGCAGAGCTGGCGTAGTAGTCCAGTGCTAACATTGTCTGACTACAAAACCAGGCATCATGAGTTCGATCCCCAGCTCCACCAACTAAAATAACTAACATTCGGAAAAGAGTTCCGTGTATGGGGGCTGCACACAAGGCATACTTAAGAACCAGGGGAAAGTCTGAAATAGAAGTTATATCTGTATCTTGCGCTGTCATTTAACTAAAACTTACTAACAGTCATCTAGAGGACTACAAATAAGCTTAAATAGAAACTAAAAATTTCTTTTTATCATGAATTATCGTTAAAATTACGTTTAATGTATATCGCAGAAACTGTCTCATCATAGTCAAAAAACCCTGGCTTCATATTTTTTAAAATAGAATCCTGATATTCAAAATAATTGCAACACTGTGCTTCAACAAATATCGCAGTTTTTTTCATACTTTCAAACTTGTGTCTAAAAGTAACGCTATCTTATGACAAACGAAGTTTTAGTCAAAATTAGTTCTGACTACAAACTTTTTGACGGATTCTGCTCCGTTTTCTATCGTTTTATAATAAATTTCAGCAACCGGCATTTCTTGGCAATGCTTTATTGATTACGTCTCCAGCTATACCAAGTTCCGTGATCAGGAGGCAGAATACGCCGAGGCTTTCCGAATCTACGACATCTCGGGCAATGGCGTCCTTACGCGAGATGACATCAAGTATTGCATGGAGAAAATTGGTATTAGGGTGGACCTTGACCAGCTAATGGACAGTGTTGACACTAACCATGATGGCAACATTGACTACGACGGTAAGATTTTTTTTAAATACAGCACGACTGAAAGAAAGCGTTCACTATTTTTTTTTCTCCAGAAAATGACCATGTTTAAAATTCAAATTGTACAATGTTCGGAAAGTCTTATATTGTCTTTTACGCATCCCCATCCCTTTGCAAATCAGCCATGTTTTTGTGATACTTGTGCTTCCAAAAAGCTGCAAATATATGGTTACTTTTCATCACTTAATTGATTGAATTGTGTGCAATTTTTCAGAATGAGTTTGGTTTTCAGAAGAATAATACATAGACTGTTGTTTTGTAGACAGACTGAACGTTAGCACTTGTTCTACAAGTTTTGTATTTCGGTCTGCGTTTGTTTGGGAAGCACAACCCGCAATTTGTAAAAGAAATACATTCACATACCGTAATTCAATCAAATGTTCAAAATTTGGAACCAACCTTTATTTTAATTGGGAGTGCAGACGGCGAGGGTGTTGAGAGAGCTGCAGTACACGTGTACTTTCTTTCGCAACATTGTATCGCTACGGAATTATGGGGAAAATGTTGGTCTTGCAGCAGGGCTTTTCATGAAATTGTTGTTTTTCTTAACTTTATAATAAGGCTTATCACTATATACTTTGTGTCAGGTTATCAGTTTAGCTACTTTATTTAGTTCATAAGGACTTTAAATAAATTTTCCCTCTGCAAAAGTTTCGCTTTCTATACTGTCATTCCCTCTGCGAAGGTTTCGCTTAAAAACAATACTATCATTACACATGACGTCAAACATATCTTGTCTTATACTTTACGAAAATAACCAGAAAAAAATAAGTTATACCAAAGGTTTAAAAGGCTATTTTTACAGAAGTATTTTAATACACCAAAACAAGACCGAGCCTATCTTTAAGACTGCTTTGTGAGGAAATAATTAATTTAAATATTATGTTTGTGTGGCTATCAGCAATATGGTGATAGTTGATATCTTTATTCTTTACTCTTTTGCATATATTTTCAGAATTCTGTGCCATGATGAAGAAAACTGTGTTCTAGAAAAATAGGGAAGATCAATTCTGATGCCGACCCCATCGAAATCAAAAGGACTTTGACCATTCTCCTGTCAACGTGATCTACATGTATAT
This sequence comes from Mercenaria mercenaria, assembly GCF_021730395.1. Lineage (NCBI taxonomy): Eukaryota > Metazoa > Mollusca > Bivalvia > Venerida > Veneridae > Mercenaria > Mercenaria mercenaria. Next base: position 2,182,717 of record NC_069377.1, on the reverse strand, counting down.
AGTTTACACGCCGGTGCAATTATTCTGCTATAAGTCTTAGTTATTCTATGAAAAAATAAAATAATGATTACATAAAAAACATCTCATGTTATTGTTTTTCAATGTAAACTACAGTTGAACGTTGGATAAGTATGTAGTAATATCTCGGCGCACAATCAACTTATTCAAATAAAATATCTTAAATATACAAATTTTTTAATAATACTGGAATTGTTTACCATTATAAATAGTAAAATGGTTAACATGCCAAAAATCCAAAACTAATAACAGTCCCATGTATGGGTGCTTTACACCTGACATGCCAAATAACCAGCGAAGCTTCTGGAGTTGGAGCTTCTTCTGCGTCTTGCACTATTCTCCCATCTACATTACTAAACGTTTTCTGGAGGAATCGCCCATATGGCATACCGATGCCGACTATAAATAAGCTTATGATCTGGATCTTGCATAATAAATCTACGAAAACTATTTCTGGCAAAGAATTTATTTAGCCTTTAGCCTGCTGGCAGCAAGTGACTGTGCTACCAGTGTAGAACAAAATCAGCCTGTACCCGTCCGTTCAGGCTGATCTTGGTCTGCACAGGTCGCTATTAAGCCAGTAATTTTTCAGTGAACACCCCTTCGAATAATAAATGGTACTGGCCAAACCGAATGACAGACCAGTACATTTTAGAAGTTAAGCATGGTATAGGTTAATGTACCTCACCTGAAAAATACTCTCAACCGCGGCAATTTTGACAAAGACAGAAATAAACAAATGCATCGACAATTTCATATAAATTTGTTATATTTATTGATAATTTTTAATGGTATATATAGATTTCTTATTGAAAAATCGAACAGGAAATTGTCCCTGTTACATGAGCGGAATTGTATATAACCGCAACAGACTTCTGCCGTGGCAATTGCAGACGCACATATCCCGTAGAAACACAGATATATCTGACTACGAAAACAAGGATTGCGAGTTCGAACCCATGTTCAAACTTAAAAAAAAAATACTAACAATGAGAGAAATGCTTTACCTGGACATGCTAAAAGACCAGAGAAGGTTCTAGAATATGAGCGTCTTCTGTATCTTGCACTCTCACTAAAATTACCGAGTTTTCTTGAGAAGTTGCCAATATGGGCTACCAGTGGCTACTATAAATATGCTTACGCACACAAACACAACTTCTGGCACACGATGCAACAAAAAAAAAGCTTCTAGCACATAGTGCAACAGGCTTCTGGGATATGAGGCTACATTCTTCTACCATACAAGGCAATAAACTTCTAATATGTAAGGCAACATAAGAGAACAGGTTTCAAGCACACAGGGCAATAGACTTACAGCATTTGAGGCAATGGATTTTTAGCGCACATGTTGCATTTTATGTTTCTGGCATTGCAGCATTGTGGCACCTTCCTATTCATGTTTCCCTTTACATAGAAAAACTGAAGCAGAAACGATAACCATCATGGAAGAGTCGTAACCCTATAAAATATATCGTCTGCAATCCAAGAATTTCTAATAATAACAGGTAGGAAGTATCTAGGGGTACGGATCCGTATCTCTAGAATATGATTCTGTACCCCTAGACAATCCTATTAGGGGTTGTCTAGGGGTACGGATCTCCTTTTTTAGATGTTGTGTGTTATTTACATCTTAAATTTTGTTACAAGACTTAACCAATATTTAACTAAAACTTGAATCTAAATTGTTCATAGATGCCAGCATTCACCTGATTGTTAACATTTTCATTTTTGTTGTTTGTTTGTTTTTGGGTTCAAGGCCGTTTTTCAACAGTGTTTCAGTTCTGTAACGGCGGGCAGTTAAACTAACCAGTGTTCCTGTACCAGTACAAACCTGTTCTCCAGAAGTAACTGCCAACTTCCCACATGAATCAGAGGTGAAGGACGAATGATCTCAGAAACAATGCCATTTATCAAATTATTACAGTGAACATATGTCCCGTCCCGCCCAGGGATTGAACTCATGACCCCACAATCCATAGATCTGCGCTCTCCCTACTGAGCTAAGCGCGTGGGTTAAAAAAAAACAGGTAATTTAAGCAATTTGTAACATACTAACAGAAAGTTAATGTCCATTCATTTTTCTCTAAGGCGAGCTGTAAGCATCAGATCATAAAAAGGCTTAAAGCTGTCTAAAACATGCTCATCACTTAAATACAGGCCATATATTTTCAAGTTATTATTTTCAACAGAAATTTCAACACCGAGTATTTTACATGTACTGTTTAATGAATTTCAGTTCAGAATCAGACAAAACATAAAACATGAAATCTTTCTCACACACTTTTTAAAACATTTTTAATAAAAGATTAACATATACACAGGTGAAGTATTCCATAAGAACTCAGATATGACACATTTGTCTTAACAAACATAAAATAAAACTAAAAAATATTCATCAACGTCCTAAGTATGAAAATCATATTCTACTTTCAAAATTTACTGCGCTCAGTGAAGCCAATTTAACCCTTAGCCTTCTAGCGGCAAGTGATTCTGCCTTTGCGACCAGTGCAGACCAAAATCAGCCTGCACATCAATGCAGTCTGATCATGGTCTGCACCGTTCACCATTCAGTCAGTATCTTTTCGGTAATCACCCCTTTTAACAGTTTTAGGCACTGTCAAATTGCGAGATGGACAAGTCCATTTTAGAAATTCAGCAGGGTAAGGGTTAAAGATAAACTATATGGGTATTACATTCACTGTTAATGTAAGATCAGTGTGCTGAAAATACCACCTCAAGGGTTTGCAAATATGCAGATTTTTCATTATAATCTGCCTATTCAAAAAGGAAATAAATGGACTGGTAATAAGTAGGGTGAAATAATGGCATTTCATATCAAAATTTACATTTTTTACTTTCCTGAATTTCTTTAAAACCCATCTCTTATCCCTTTCACTTGGCGTGCCTTACATTTTAATCATGTTAATGAATAGTTACCTGGACCTAAATAAGACTACATGCAAGCATTAGCATACATAAACATATATTTGAAAAAAAATCTGTATAATCAAACATATAAGTAACCATGATGGATTTCAAAATCTGGACAAATGTCTGTGATTTCCTGTAAAATGGCACAGTTTTTCTGTTAATGCATGAATTATTTAACATTATTTTTATATAGTTTTCTCACACCACAATTGCAGTTCAACACTATTTAGCATCAACATTATTATTGCTTTCAAGACCTCCCAAGAAGTTCAATATTGCTGAAGAAAACAGGTCAGAAAAGATATCCTGCAAACAAACCACTTTCAATGTGTTTCTAAGTAAGCCTAAATCTTTTTATTCACAAATGAGCCTCGCCACGAGAAAACCAACAAGAGCTGTCCGTAAGACAGCCAAGCTCGACTATTCGAAATATTGTCACAGAAGCAGGAAATTATTACCCAAAATGTTAAATATCAAAAGAGTTTTAAGTTCTAAAGGGGACATAATTTGACCAAAATGCATATCAGAGTTATGGGACTTGATGCTATCAACTAGTTTTATAACCCCGAAGAAACATGTTAAGTTTCAATTCCATAATCTGCATTAGTTTTGGAGACAGTAACTTGCATGTAAAACTTTAACCAGAATTTTCTAAGTCCAAAAGGGGGCATAATTTGCTCAAAATACAAGTTAGAGTTATGGGACTTGACCCAGTGAGCTTGGTAATTGGCCTAGAAAAAGAATAAATAAGTTTCAAAGCTATATGCCTTTTGGTAATAGCTGTATGTACTTGCACGCAAAACTTTAACCAGGATTTTCTAAGTCCAAAAGGGGGGATAATTTGCCCAAAATACATGTCAGAGTTATGGGACTTGATTCTATCAACTAGTTTTATAACCCCGAAGACACATGTTAAGTTTCAATTCAATATCTGCATTAGTTTTGGAGATAGTAACTTGCATGTAAAACTTTAACCAGGATTTTCTAAGTCCAAAAGGGGGCATAATTTGCCCAAAATACATGTCAGAGTTATGGGACTTAACCCAGTGAGGTAGGTAATTGATCTAGAAAAAGAAAAAATAAGTTTCAAATATATATGCCTTTTAGTAATAGCTGTATGTACTTGCACGCAAAACTTTAACCAGAATTTCTAAGTCCAAAAGGGGGCATAATTTGCCCAAAATACATGTCAGAGTTATGGGACTTGACCCAGTGAGGTAGGTAATTGATCTAGAAAAAGAAAAAATAAGTTTCAAATCTATATGCCTTTTAGTAATAGCTGTATGTACTTGCACGCAAAACTTTAACCAGAATTTTCTAAGTCCAAAAGGGGGCATAATTTGGCCAAAATGAAGGTCAGAGTTATAGGACTTGGTGCTATCAACTAGTTTTATAACCCCAAAGACACATGTGAAGTTTCAATTCAATATCTGCATTAGTTTTGGAGATAGTAACTTGCGTGTAAAACTTTAACCAGAATTTTCTAAGTCCAAAAAGGGGCATAATTTGCTCAAAATACATGTTAGAGTTATGGAACTTGACCCAGTGAGGTTGGTAATTGACCTAGAAAAAGAATAAATAAGTTTCAAAGCTATAGGCCTTTAAATGATAGCTGTATGTACTTGCATGCAAAAACTTAACCAAGGTGTGATGCCGACACCGACGCCAGGGTGAGTAGAATAGCTAGACTATTCTTCGAATAGTCGAGCTAACAAAGTGGGTTTGCGACCAGCATGGATCCAGACCAGCCTGCGCATCTGTACAGTCTGATCAGGATTCATGCTGTTCGCTTTCAAAGCCTATTGCAATTAGAGACACTTTTAGCGAACAGCATGGATCCTGACCAGACTGCGCAGATCTGTATCCATGCTGGTCGCAAAGCACTATGCTGGTTTTTTCATGGGGCGGCTCAAATATTATCGCTATCAAAGAAATGGTTCTCTTTTTAACTGATATAAATCTGGATGGTGCATGTCCCTTTAACTTGCTTTCCATCTATGAGTTCTTACTATTACAATTAAGCAAAATACCCACTTTAATCAAAATAAATATAAAACATCATTCTAGCATAAAAACACTGTTCTTGTCACTTTTCGGGGGTGTTAGAAAACATGTGTTAACGGAGATTCTAGCGCTCACATGCTGTTTTTAAAACACCTTTTATATTATGCGCACGTTCCTTCGCAAAGCCTAAACGCAATACAGCCCTGAAACGGATATTTCAAAAAGAAATGACATCAATGTGAAAAAAGCAAAGCAGACAATCCCACGCATTTCATGGAAATTTAATGACGTGACGGGATAATGCATTTGTTTATAAGTTTTTACGCATTTTATGCTAGAATAGTGATAGTGTTAGCGCATGTTCATTTTGTGATATAAAATCTTCAGAATCCTTCGGGATCGTTGGTACCCCGCTCTATCGGACTCGGGTACCAACCAATCACTCGGGATTCCGCAGATATTATAACACCAAAAACCATGCGTTACCCCTTCATTATGAACAAAGGAAAAAAAACATTCATGTACTCCTACAAAGTTTCAGAATTACCAGTACTTACTGATATATATACAGATATGAAAATGAGAGATATTTTTGTGAAACTACTCCCCCTTGTTATTTTACAATGCTATCCTGAGATTATAGACATGTTCCAGTTTTATAAATTAAAGTCATGCATAGAAGCTTTACAATTAAGAAATAAAGTATAGGGTGTTTTAACGTTATTAATACAAGGAAAGAGATTATATGTCAACGGAATCATTTCAAGAGAGCGTACCCCGAGTGAATTATTCTGGTGACGTATAACCAATTTTGAGTGTATTAATTTAGGTAAAACACGATTTTGCTACACATCATTTTGATTCTAATATGCCCTTTATCTAAAACAGCAGATAAAATATAGTAGCGCTTTTTCTTGGTCGCAACAAAAACATAGACATCATCGCAAGTTCACGCGACGTCATTTTAGCAATAGCGTGTTTTAACAGAAACAAGCATATTAGAATTAATTTTAATGTTCTGATAAATATGAATAAATCATGGTTGACTTTGCTTAAAGCTGGAATGTACATTTAACGAAAACAATAAAAGAAATATAAATACACAGCATAAACTATCCCATTTAATTAAAAAAATCTAATTCAAAATTTAAAAACAGCATTCAACATCAAAGAAAGCTAACAAATATAATAAAAGCATTACCACCTACAAAGAAAGTTACTTGTGAAAGGAAGCGTTCCCAATGCAACAAGAGCTGTTTGTTAAACATGTACGCTCCTGTGATAGCCAGCTATAATTTTGCTTGGTTGCTTTCTATGCTTTTGAAGGGTCTTCTTACAGATTTTATATATGATGAAAAAAGGTCTGTTATCAATACACAAATAATTGAAACCATTAAATACTGAAACAAGCTTTTGATTTCAGAGATTTTTTAACAAACTGGATCACTATTGCAAGTTATATGTAAGCTATTATAAGTTGTATTAAATCCTTTTCTTTTTCACTTTTTAACATCTAGATATGTCTCAATGGCATATATATAAATAGCTTTCCTGAAGACATTACCAAAGTAAGTTGACTAACTATTATGTCACTTGGTTTTGGACTAAATTTGCATGGTGCTATCACAGACTGTTTTTACGCTGTGGAACAAATTACAGAATCGTAATCACCATTTCCTGCAAATACCCCACAAGTTTCAGCTTGTATTAGTACAACTACAAGTTAAGACAACAAAACTGTAACGCAGTTGAATACGGCATGGTGTAAGCTCCTTTAAAAAAAAACATGTACCATCTATCTATTGCGTAAGAATATTAAACATAATAAAAACTATTCACTACTATCTATTTACGCCATTATAATTATCATTTGCACTGTTCACAAGTCCACTGTTACTATTTAAAGTCTGTTCTGCAAGATGCACCGGGTTATATGATTGGTCAAACTCTGTATATAAACTATTCTGTTGTGGTTTAAATCCATCGGACTCTGTTCCCTGAGCTAGTAAGGGTTCTCCTTTCTTTTCATTGTTATATTTGCCGAGTTTAAACCGACAACATAAAACGTCAACAATTACGCCCATGCTGTCATGTAAAAGACCTGAAAAATAAAACAATCTTTACAACATTGTATAAGAACTGGGAAATAATAAAAGTGAGGAACAACACATCAAACACTGTATAAGAATTAGATGGGTGTTGTTGCTTTTACATAATGTATCTAACCTTGATAAGGATTTTAGGAAATATAAAGCAGTAAATGTTATTTTTAAACATATACAAAAAAAGTAGAGCCATGATGGCCCTATATCGCTCACCAGAGTTGATCTGGCCTACTGACCTCGTTTATGACCCCACATGACCCAGATTCAAACTTGACCTAGAGGTCAACAAGACAAATATTCTGACCAATTCTCTTGAGTTTCAACCTTAAACAGTGGACTCTTGAGTGTTAACAAGATTTTCCTTTGATCTGGTTTACTGACCTAGTTTTTGACTCCACATGACCTAGTTTTTGACTCCACATGACTTAGTTTTGAATTTGACCTAGAGATCATCTAAACAAACATTCTGACCAAGTTTCATAAAGATTGGATCACAACTGTGACCTCTAGATTGTTAACAGTTTTTCCTTTGATTTGAATGGGTGGCCTAGTTTTTGACCCTAAATGTCCTAGATTTGAACTTGATCTAGAGGTCATCAAGACAAACAATCTGACTAATTCTCATGAGTTTCAAACTTAAGCTGTGGACTCCTGAGTGTTAACAAGATTTTCCTTTGATCTGGCCTACTGATCTAGTTTTTTACTCCACATGACCTAGTTTTAACTTGACCTAGAGATCATCAAGACAAACATTCTGACCAAGTTTCATAAAGATTGGGTTACAAATGTTTCTTCTTGAGTGTTAACAGTTTCCTCTTGAGTGTTAACAAGAAAATGTTGACGAATGATGCATGACAGATGACACACTACGATGGACAATGACCGATCACAATAGCTCACCTTGAGTACTCCATGCTCTGGTGAGCTAAAAATGAATGGGACTATGTAAACTTCCTCAATATCAAGGGGCCATAACTCAGTGAAAAAAAAATCATTCAAATGTAATACACATTCAATATGCGAAACAAGACTCTGTATTGATAATTTCTATGAAGTTTCATTCAAATCCCACCAGTACTGCAGACAACTAGTGCAGACAAATTGTGTAATGTGTGTGGATGTTTGTCTTTCTCAACAATTTTGCAGTCACATAAATGAGAGTGTCTACTAATAGTCATGAGCACAATGCCAAACTTTATAGTGCTGCCTCACTGGAATATCACGCCATAGACAAGTGACATGATACCCCACTCAGTTACATTATACTGAGACCGGGCTGACCAGTCCTAACACTATCCTCTTAATGCTGAGCGCCAAGCGAGGAAGCTACTAGTACCAGTTTTTATGTCTCTGGTATGATACGGCCGGGGATCAAACCCACAACCTCACACCCTCAAAGTGGGAGCTTAACCACTACGCTACCAAGATGTACATGTATGCATATGGGCGATTGCATCAACTGTATACACAAAGAACAGTCTGCAATGAAATGGAACTGGGAGACAGCATAATCTTTAAAGAAATAAAAAGCAATCGAACAAAATTAAAGTATTTCACAGTAAGGAAGTAACTTCTAGAACCATGATGATTAACATTAAGCCTGCTGGCGGCAAGTGATTCTGCCTTTGCAACCAATGCAAACCAAGATCAGCCTGCACATCTGTGCAGTCTGATCATGATCTGCACTGTTCGCTATTCATTCAGTAATATTTCAGTAAAAAAAAACCTTCAAATGATAAACGGTACTGCCCAAATTGAATGATGGACCAGTCCATTATAGAAATTTAGCATGGTTAGGTTAATGAAATTGCTGACATTGACACTTACCTGATACAACGAACACGCCACCTGCAATACCACACAGTCGTACCACAAACTGCCAAAACGGTCGCAGCTCTTCCCGTACTCGTATTTTAAATGCAAATACATCGTATTTCACAAATATACCAGGCACCCCGTGACTTCCACTATCATGATTTATTGGTCTGCTCTGTAAAATAAAGAAATCCAACACTGTGACAGATTCTTTAGGACTATAACTGAAGGCTTTGCTGTAATCCTTTTTACCTTCAGAAAAGGGGAGGAAAACCTGTGTTAAAGGCTTTAGCTCACTTTTGAACACAGACGGCCACCTAAGTTTTTTGTTGATAAAATAAGGGTTCCAAACTTAAGACCACCTGGTCTAGTCTGCCAATGAATCATACTTTATTGATATATAATTGGTATAAACATTCTGTCTCAACATTATAAGGAATGGCAAAGATTCGAGGGTGCTAGCTTGTAAAAATAGTATAACATGTCATTTTTATAAAACAGGGGCACATAACTCTGTAACTATTAGTTCAATCTGACCTATAATATGAGTTTTAAAGAAAAAATATTCTGTCTCAACATGACTAGCAGCTGTAGAGAAAAGACGGTGACAGAATGTAAACATATAACAGAGAAACAGACCAAACTGTGAATGATGAAAGGACACCCAGCAATCCTAAAAGCTTAACCTGGTCACCTCATGGTAATGTGAGCTATAAAAAGACATTGCACTTTTCCAAAAGTATGTGAAATGTAAAAGTCAACTTACAACTATTGAAAATTCATGTAAAAGAACAGTAAGAACACTCACTCTTTCTGTGACAGAATACTGGTATGTGTCAACTTGATGACTGTATGTTCTAACTTCTGTCGGAACAATCTTCATGAAGTATTGAAATAAATGATAGTCTGAAATGATTGGTTTAAATATTTTAATAATTCATAATTATTCAAAACAGCACTAATTGTGCAGTGAAAAGTTTCAAAACTCTCACACTTGGTGTAGTTATCAGAATACAGCCAGCCATCTCTAGTACTAGTGCGAGTATGCAGAAATGAAGATCATGTTCAAAAGCATTATCCAGTTTTTATTTAGTTTTGTCATAATAGAATTTTAGTATAATTTTAGTAACAGGAGCACCAATGTGTTGAGAAATATTCACATGAAGACAGCTCTCTACCTGACAGTGTTCAATAAAACTCTTAGCCCTTATCATGCTGGACACGACTGAGTCTGCCTTTGCAACCAGTGTAGATCATGATCAGACTGACATCTGTGCAGTCTGGTCAAGATCTGCACTATTCACTATTCAGTCAGTATCTTTTTGGTAAGCACCCCTTTTAACAGTTAATGGTACTGTCCAAATTGAAAGATGGACAAGTTCATTATAGAAATTTAGCAGGGTTAACAGGTTCAATAGATACAGAGTGAATGACTGTCTACCTGACCACTTAGCATGATAGTTACCATGACCCTAAGAAATCTCAAAATCATGAGCGGTCCATGGTGAATTCGGCTGAAATTAAACCACAAAATTTTTGGTAAAATAGTCTAAAATGTGATCATGCTTAGATATTCCAAAGTATGCCATAACTATTTTCAAAGATAAAAAGATAACCTACTATATGTTGTAACTTGTTCTTCTCCGTCTAATGGGTTGATTACTCCTCCTGACTGGTCCCCAAACGAGAAATGGTCTATTCTGTGTGTAAAGTTGTAATCTGAAAGAGAAAATTGGTAATTACGGCAAATGACGATATGGTTCCATTGCAAATGATTATAAATTGAAGACAATTATCATTAGATGACCTATATTTTTCGTAACTGTTTTGACATAGAAAAATCATGCAAAGAGACTTCATGTTCAATTACAACTACACAGATCATAATCTTTTGGACTGAAAGTTGAGTATATACAAATGAGGACAGGTTAAAAACTTGTGAGAATGAGCACAGTTAAAGTTGATCTTTTAAATGATTAAAAAATGTTTATATGCCTCAGCATATTGCTATCATGCCAAAGCTGTTTTATGTATTACTAAAATGCTAACTCATTTTAAACAAAAAAAGTTTTAGAAAGGCAATAAATCAGTTACAGAATATGTGGAACAAACTTTTATGTCAAAATTTCCTTTCTTCACATGCACAAACAGATTTCTTGTTTTTCCTATTTTTTTCTAATTTTAAAACAGAGTGTTAATTTTGTTCAAAATCCCTAAAGCTCAAGAAATATTCATTTCTTTTTTTTTTCTATGAAGGCATTTAATGCATTTCATGTTTTGACCTTTTAAAAACATAATATATACACCACCAAGTACGTCGAAGAACTATAAACAGTTATCTTTCGTGGAAGCATGTATAGATATATTGAACCTTACGCAAAATAATCAGTTTAATATATGTTTTAACTCAAATAACTTTTCAACAAAAGAATTAATTGACTAACTGGCACATTTCGTCAGATCAGTGTTAGCTCGGGACAAATACATATTTTGTCAGAATATTGGGACAATAGTGACAAATACACTGAGCCGCACCATGATAAAACCGACATTGTGCGTTTGCGACCAGCATCATGGATCCAGACCAGCCTGTGCATCCACACAGTCTGGTCAGGATCCATGCTGTTCACTTTCAAAGCCTATTGCATTACTACAGAAACCATTAGCAAACAGCATGGATTCTGACCAGACTGCACAGATGCACAGGCTGGTCTGGATCCATGCTGGTCGCAAACGCACTATGCTGATTTTCTCATGGTATGACTCAGTCTGGATTTCAAACTTTCTGCAGGAATTTGAGATACAGCACCTCTGCGGATCGATTGGTAATTGCTTTACGGTGTTTATAGTTTTTTCGTTATCAAAAAGCAATAATTTTTCCAGGTTTTTTTTTGACTTTCCAAAATTCATTTTCCACGAAATTACATCCCCACGAAATAGCCTTTCATGCAAAAACCACGAAATTTGGAGCCGATGATTTTAAATGATTTCACAGTATGTCAATATTCAGTACCCATGATTCATCATTTTATTACATATCCTTGAACGAAACGGAATAGTTATTACAGCGGACAAGATTGCACAGGATATAATGTGATAAAGCATACAAGAAAAACCATAAACTCATATCAATTTATACAACACTAATAAACTTAAGAGTAAAAATTGATACATCTACAATACAACCTTTAGAATTCATCCATTTTTATAAATAAAATTTAATATAAATTTAAAGCATTAACTTGATAAAAAAGTAATCAGTACACATACATACTGATGTTATCTTTATGACGTAAATAAAGACATCAAAAAAGTTAGAAAACCGGATTTATAACTCATTAACACATGAATAAATTTGTAATATTAGTGAAAATAGTACTAGTAATTGGTAAATGCGGTTTAAAAATGAGGTTAAGTGGGTATGTAAATGTTTTTAAACTTTTTCTATCAAAATTTGGCAGCCTTAATATTGTTTATGTTAAAGGTAAAATTCAAAATAACATTGTTGGTCAAGGCTATAACCTCTATATACTAAGGAACAGTTTTTGTCTGTAATTACAGAAAAGCAATCATGAAGTTCACTTCATCTTTTTATTCAAAGTAAACATGAGAGGACACATGAGACACATATGTTTTATCTACATTGCTCTGACATGGAAATGCATTTTTTTGAAAGGATGACTGTTGTAAAATGTCAGTGTGAGGGAAAGTAAAGCGGGTAAGAAGCTGGAAAATTGTGATGAATATAATTACTATATGAGCCGTGGCATGAGAAAACCAACATAGGGGGTTTGCGACCAGCATGGATCCAGACCAGACTGCTCATCCGCTCAGTCTAGTCAGGATCCATGCTGTTCGCTAACAGTTTCTCTAATTACTATAGGCTTTGAAAGCGAACAGCATGGATCCTGACCAGACTACGCGGATGCGCAGGCTGGTCTGGATCCATGCTGGTTGCAAACCCACTATGTTGGTTTTCTCATGACATGGCTCAAATTACTTTATTATAAGTTCATTCTAAAGAGCATAAATTATTATTTTTATTCTGAGAAGCATAAATTAATTTGTTCATTTTGAAGAGAGCATACTGGTAAATTGCTATAATTATTCTATAGAGCATAAATTACTATGCTCATTCTAAAAGGCTTACATTACAATATTCATTCTGAAAAGCATACATTAAATTTACTATGTTCATGCTGAAGAAAATAAATTATTATGCTCATTCTGAAGGACATCCATTCCTATGTCCATTCTAAACAGCAATATATAATTATGTTGCAGAATAAAAAAGAAAAGCATGCAAAATAATGAATAGATATTTTACTATTTATCATGCAATCTGAATGTAATTTCCTAAACAGCCTCTTTTCCACATATATCACTTAATAACCTCGAGATTTTGTTGTGATTTTGAAATTTATTTAAACTCTTAAAATTGAATCACTGATTTATTCATCCGAGCTATTGTAATTAATCTGTAACCTTGTGTCTGTATAACTGAACTGTTACAAACCAGATTTTTTTACATCTAACACACAACATTAAATACAATAAATTTAGCATAATTGAATAATTTCAAGCCACATGTACGCAGTTACAAGTTTATATATTAACTTGATAACTTTATTACTTTTTCTTTTATTTCAAGTTCTGATTCAATCTAAGGACAATTTATCAGCATAGTACATATCTATTCATCTTAATATCCCAACTTAAATGACCTTTTAAACAAGAGGGCCAAGATGGCCCTAGGTCGCTCACCTGAGAAACACACCATAACAGTGTAAACATAGTTGACCTAGTGATTTCATGGAAACAAATATTCTGACCAATTTTCATTAAGAATGGACCAAAAATGTGGCATCTTAAGTGTAAACAAGAATTTTCTTCAATTTGACCTAGCCAAGATGATCAACATTCGCATACACAAGGTTTTTCTTTGATTTGAACTAGTGACCTACTTTTTGACCCCAGATGACCCACATTCTAACTCAACCTAGATTTCATCAAGACAATCATTCTGATCAAATTTCATGAAAGTCAATTGAAAACTACAGCCTCTATCGCATCCACAAATTTTTTCTATAATTTGACCTAGTGACCTTGTTTTTGAACCCAGATGACCCGTTTTCGAAACTGGCCTAGATTTCATCAAGGTTATCATTCTGACAAAATTTCATGAAGATCAGTTGAAAAATACAGCCTCTATCGCATACACAAGGTTTTTCTTCGATTTTACCTAATGACCTAGTTTTTTAATAAAGATGACCCATTTTTCGAATTTGGCCTAGATTTCATCAAGGTAATCATTCTGACAAAATTTCATGAAGATGAATTGAAAAACACAGCCTCTATCGCATACACAAGGTTTTTCTTTAATTTGACCTAGTGACCTAGTTTTTGACCCCAGATGACCCATTTTCGAACTCGGCCTAGATTTCATCAAGGTAATCAGTCTGACAAAATGTCATGAAGATCAGTTGAAAAATACAGCCTCTATCGCATACACAAGCTAAATGCTGACAGATGACAGACGACGGACGACAGACAGACAGACGCCGGACATTGAGCAATCACAAAAACTCACCTGAGCAAAAGTAATGTACAAAAACTTTCACAAAAAATATCTTGAATTTATTATTCTTGAACCTAGAAAATAGAAGGTTAATACAACAAGAAAGAGAAAACTGAAGTATGGACCATTTTTATGTAGAACATATCATTCCCAATGAACTTACTGCATCAAAGAAGGAATAAAAACCTGAAAATGTGAGCTCAGGGATAATGCATGTTTTTCCGCATTATAACATCTGCAGAATTCCAAGGGATTCTGAAGATGTTATAACATGAAACGAACATGCGCCAAAGCTATTCTAGCATAAAATGCATAAAAAACTTAAAAAATGAATACTTTATCCCTCAGCGTCATTAAATTTCCATGAAATGCGCAGGAATGTCCACGAAGACATCATTTCCTTTTGAATTACCCGTTTTGGGGTTGTTATACATTTACGCTTTGCCACAGAACGTGCATATATAAAAAGGTGTGATTGCGAGAATCTCTCTGTTAACAAGTTTTCTCTTCTGTTAAAACACCCCCAAAAAGTAACAAGAAGAGCAGTTTTAGGCTAGAATACATTGTTACAGTAAATGATATCCTATTCATGCTAGTAAAAATTCCTTTAAAGTTACTTCATCTTGAAAATACACAAGACATGAAAATTGCACCATGCAAGAGTTATCATTCAAAAAAAAATTTCCTGTACACAGAAACCTACAAGGGTATGAAATTCAACCATGCAATGGATTTCAAACACAAAAATTAGACCACAATACAAGTGAAGTGCATGTTCCCGCCATTCATTCTTACCCGCATTTGACATGAATGATTCCAAGTGTACATGACCCAAACCAAACTGCAATTGGGGAAAGTACCTACAGAAACAAAAACACTGAAACTTTTCAAACAACTCAATAAATATAATACACTCTGCCTGTGATATAAACCACAGGTATCTGGAGTTTCTTGGTGAGGATAAAGCTGTTGTGGATACAAGTAAGGAATCTTCAAACACCTGTGGTTAATAAGCTTTGTAGTGTAAAATTTGTACAGAAATTCTAATTCATTCACCTGCGAATACAGCATATAATACCTCTGCAATATTCAACAAGAGTGCCAGACTGTTACAAAATACGCACGTCATCGAACTTGGCCTAATTCTAGGACTGGGACGACTACTAGATTAATTGGATCCAATTCGATTACTAGGTGAAACCAGTTTCAGTTTTGCAAAACCGGTAATCGCTCTCAAACAATAAACATCACGAGTCGTACTTTATATTTATACATTTCTTTGACCAGCACATAGATCCGCAGTATATTTCCGTTAAACACATCAACTGAACATAATCAATAGTCTCCGATTTGCCTGTCATCATATATTTAAAATAAAATACACCAAAATATGACTTATCAATTGTCACATTGCTTGCAAACGATAAAGTCGGTAAGTTTCTAATGAAGTCAGCTACTGGAAGAACCTTGATACGGTCGTCAGGAAAGAAAACAGGCATTTTCAACATGGTGGCCGATTAACCAGTTTGATTCGATTTGAAACAAATGATTAACCGGTTTCAAAATTTTTAAATTGTCCCAGCCCTACCTAATTCAAGGGCCATAATCCAAGAGTGCCTAGGGCGTTTTGGTAGGTTATCGAACTTGGCCGAGATATTGTGCCCACAAACATTGTCATCAAGTTTGGTGAAGATTTGATGAAAACTGTTTGACTTAGGGAGCGGACATGGCTAACTTCGCTGACTTTGAGTAATTCAAAGGCCATAATACAAGAGTGCCTGGGGCCATTTGGCTGGTTATCAAACTTGGCCGAGATATCATGCCCACAAACTTTATCTGCAAGTTTTGAAAAGATGAAGACTGTTCATCTTAGAGAGCAGACAAGGCTAAATTTGCAGTTTTTCGAGTAATTCAAGGGCCATTATCCAAGAGTGCCTGAGGCGATTTGGCTGGTTATCAAACTCTACTCAAATATTATGCCCACAAACTTTATCTGCAAGTTTTGGGAAGATCAAGTGACTTAGAGAGCGGACAAGGCTAAATTTGCAGTTTTCCAAGTAATTCAAGGGCCATAATCCAGGAGTGCCTGAGGCGATTGGCTGGTTATTGAACTTGGTCGAGATATCATGCCAACAAACATTGTCACCGAGTTTGCTGAAGACTGGATGAAAACTGTTAGACTTAGAACCCGACGCCCGCCACGGATGTTCACATAATACGCCCGCTCTTTCAAAGACGGGAGTATAAAAATTATTTGTGTCAATTTCTTTGATTTCATACAATGTAATAATTGCATGTTCTAATATCTGTAAGAAAGACAATACAAGACATTAATAACTCAACTATAAGGCAGTCTGCAGTAGTCTTTTAAATATTATAGGCCAATGACTTGCTCATAAGACAAGGTAACACTGTAAGTGTAGTTTTTTTAAGGAAAAATCCTTGTCTTATAGGCGAATAAATATGGTATGTGTTGTGATGTCTTCAGTGTTGTTGTATTTTCTGGTCCTTTGGGATCATGGAGTCCATTCAACATATGTGTAACAGAGTTCCCCTTAAGCCGGTGCTAGGGGGCATGAGAGGTGTTGCACATTTCATTACCTCTCATGAACAGACTCAATCAAACAGTCTGCTATTATTCTTCTTGGTTGCATTCTTTGCTTCCAAAGGATCTTTTTACAGATTTTATTACTCTGACATTAAAATATCCCAAAATTTACTTAAGAAGTAATTTATAGCAAAAGAGTGCTTTAACACTATTTATGCACAATGGGTGGTTATATGTCAGACGTAATAATTTCACGAGGGCGCAGCCCAAGTGAAATTATTTGTATGACGTATTACCACCCGAGTGTATAAATAGTGTTAAAACACTCTTTTGCTATAAATTATTTCGATTCTAATATGCTCTTAATCTAAAACAGTAGATAAAATATAGAAGCGCTCTTTCTTGGTCGCAACAAAAACTTTGACGTCACTCTAGCGTATTTAAAGAGTGTTTTAACAGAGACAAGTATATTATAATGTGAAATAAAGTAAGTTATGCACATTCTTAGCAAAATCGGTAACTTTCAACTTTCTGATAAACTGAAGATTATATAAATGTAAACAAAGCCATTCTGTATTTCTATTTTTCATTTTACACAAAACTCAGGTGAATTAAGTAGAATTTTTGTACAATAAAGTACACTGACATCTATAAATATATTTTTGACCTTGACTGAATTACTTGCATCTTTATGTATAAACTAAAAACAGAGGTAACTGTGAAATGATATAAATTTCATTGACATCATTTATGCCAATTACCTCATTTGCATGAAAATGAAATCTTATCAAATTCTGAAAAATCATATTGTCATGATAATTAACATGTCCTGTAAACCAATCTGACCTGTTCACCACTTTCCTAATGTTTGTTTAAAATAAACATGCTAACAGATCAAAATTTGACTTGTTTAACATGTTTTATAGAATTTTTATTCAACAAGGTCAAAAGTACATTTATAAAATATGAACTCTGAATAACTAGCTTTATCATATTTATACCGTGAAATCATCTTACTTTGTGGGCATGAAGTTTTGTGGTATCAGTCAAAACAACAATTTTGTCAAGATAATAATTCATGAATTTTGATTTGGAATCGTATCATTTTTCTGGGATTTTTTTTTTGCACTGATGCAACCTGGTTACCACAAAAATATGTTCCCCACAAATAATGGTTCCACAGTATACAACAAATATAGATCGGGAGTGTTTACCAGAAGGTCTAAGCATCATCGCTAGATGGGCGTGTCCTCTAGGTATAACTGGTACAGACCTGTAATATCCAGACTTTGTTATTTCATATTTATAAATCATCACACTGAAAAAGGACCATTTTAAAGCTTTAGCTAAGACATTGAGTTGAATGGTCAAACTAGTGTAAAAGATATAGATGGACATTGCTTCTGCTATACCCTTATGTCTCTGCCTAACTTTGAGGCATACAAATGTCTTGCTTGCAATTAATTTCAAATTTAAGTAATACTCAACACTAGTCATTAGAAATCTGGATACTATCCACTGTTATATAGTATCAAATTTTATACCATACAAGTTTTCTTACTTTCCGGCTGTTATATGAAAGTTTCCAGCTACTTTGTTCACTTCCAATGTTCCGTGTACTCTGCAAGCATCAGGAGGTCCCGACGGTTCAACCTCCCTGAAAATAATAAACGCAAATTAAATTCTACTGCATGATGAATATTGGACATTAAATTGAGACATTGTCAAGTATTTTAAATGCAAATTTCATCAAAATTTCATCAAATGAGAAGTTATTTCTGGAGGTTATATTACTAGTAAAAGTAAAACAAAGCAAGAAACTGAACGGGAAGATGGGGAGGTGCAAAACTTCACATGCTTAGCAACAAGTTTATGTGAACTTTACTTGTTTGAAGAAAATCTGCAAAAAAAAAATCATCCCTAAGGCCTCACCAAATTAAAAAGTTGTTCATCGGATTTGCCGCTCGTATATTTTCAGAAACACAAAAAAAATATTTTTTTTTGTTTTTGGCTTGCGCTCGCCCCATTGAAAAAAATCGATCCAAAATTTTTTGGTGCGCTACTTTTTACGGACGTAAAAGTGTATAAATGCTTATAGTTCCAGTCCCAGATTGTTCTCAAATGGATTTTAATCAAAATAATAAGTACATACTACGCCACATCGGCTATAATAAATCATAACACTTATATTTAGTTGCATTAAAGTTATTTCCCCTTTATTCAGTTACGCCATTTTCTTCAAATGTTTACCAAATTACATTCTCCAAAAATCGATTTATTTCATTGAAAACTGGATGAAGAAAAACATACTAATTTGTTTGATAACATCAATCTACATTATTTTGGTAAGGGTAAATACTTATTGATGCATGTCACTTATCTGTTTTCTGTTTTTTCATGTCCAAATGATCAGCATTTGCATACGAAAGTTGGTGGGGTAAGGAATTTACATTACGAGTTGTTTTCAGAACAGTTTTGATTTTCAAATTTTCCAGTCATTTAGTAGACGAATGTTAATGCACGTTAATCTCCATTTCAGACTTTAATTGAGACTTTGTTTCAACAAATTTAATATGTTATGAAAGTTTAAAGTTAGAAAAAGAGCTGTACATAGGACATCATGCTCGACTTTTCTGAATCAGAGCTTTGCCAGTAAAAGGGGCATAATAGTCAGAAGCTATTAAAGTACAGAGCTATTGGTCATTATATAAAACTTAATTAAAAATATTCTATGTTAAAAAGGGGCATAACTCTGCCTAGATTCAGAATTAAGAGTATTGTTTCTCCTGGTGTAGACTTTGACAGTAAATAACTGTTCTAAGTTTCAAATCAGAAGCTTTAATAGATCTAGTAACACTCACATAGATATTTGATGTATCAAAAACTTTGTAAAGTTAGCTAAGAATGCTACATTTTCATAGCAGTAAATATTCAAGTCACATATGTATGTGATAAGTATGGTGTACATAAGGTTATGCATTGTTGTTTATTACATATTTTCTAACAGCATTTTCAAAAGCATGCATTGTTTGATTACAGTGTACTGTATGACAATGTTATTACCTTTTTCCCCCCGAGTTCGCTTTTTTGTGCGTCTGCATGTCAGATTTTCTCAACCCCTGGGGACTTACTTTTTAATTTAAAAGGGCTATACATTCTATTTTAAGGTTTTTATTAGTCAGTCGAGAGACAAATGAAGACAAATATATTTCTTCGCTCTTCGCTCGCTCCTGATTTTCTCAAAAACCAAAAAAAATATTTAAATTATTTTTTCGCTCGCCGCCTCAAATTTTTCAGAAAAAAATCCGATGAACAACTTATCAATTTGGTGTGGCCTAACTTTCGCTAAAGATTTCACAGTAGTAATTGCATTGACTTTCTCTAAAGGACATGACTTGTATACCTTTTAGGCATGCCCATCTTCAACGCAGGTTGATGACCTGACAACCACATAAGCTCTTGTATAGCATGATATTCATCCCTCATGTACTGATTCACTTGCTGGGTGATTGAGTGATACTGCTGTTGCCGTGGTGACAGCTCGTAATGTGTGTTGTCCATCTTCAATGTACCAAAACTGTGGGTATCTTGGCCAGTCTGATCCAACACATCTGCACCGATGTCTAAAATTATAGATGTTTTCATTGCAATCTTTAGCAAACTTGGGATTTCCAAGACAGTATTTGGAAAAACTACTCACAGTTTCAGTTAAAAGTTTTCTAATAAAGAAATGATATACAGAAGAATCATGTTTTAATACATTTAAACATGATGAAGAGGTTATATCCCTATCTCATGAAACAGTTCAAACACTTAACAGTTTTTTCAGGTCTTCGACACTTGGGGTATATAAAAATCACAGCCACCTGGGACAAAAAATATGACCAGAGTGATAAAACCCAGTTTTCATCCTATATGTGTCCAAAATGAAAAATATGTAGTGAAATATGAGCCCCCTTCATATGATATGTATGATCTACTTACCATATGAAGGGGGCTCATATTTCACTACATTTTTCATTTTGAACACATTTAGGATGAAAACAGGGGGTTTTATCAGTCTGGTCATATTTTTGGTGCCATGTCTGATACTCATGCCTGTGATAAAAATAAGGCAACATTATTCATGTTCTAAGGAGACTTAACTTTTGTGGATTTCTTGGCTGTGACAATCCAAGAAATCAAATCCAAACAAACAAAACAATTCCTACTCATTTTGTTTTTCAAAAGTTGAAGTCAACAAATTCAAGTTCTGAAATTGCCATTCTTTACCAAACCAATGAAATCTCATGCCAATGAAATAACTAATTTCACAGAATACAAAATACCGGTATACTTACGTTCACATCTCATGGCGACCGTCATATCAACATTTATCTTGATTTTTCTGAAATGATTTTTAACGATACAAATAATTATAATGATATTATGTAACATATTCTTAAATGATAATACAAATTTTTAATTACTATGAAAATACCTTAGTCACACAGACTCACTACTCTTCAGAACTTCTTGTACATAGAAGTATTTCTAACTTACCCATCAACTTCAGTATCCACATCATAGTCAAACTTGAGTAGCGTGTTGGCGTAGTACTGAATTTCCGAGATCATTAATATTGCGATGAACACAAAGGTTACAACTGAAACTAAAAGACAACAAAACATATTCAGCTGAAAGTAAAATATATACAATAGAACAAATCTAAAACACCCTTTACATTAATCCCATTAAATCTCATGATAAACAAATGTGATCTTGTTATATAAGGCGTTTGAAAAAATGATCAGGGTATACTGTATCTTGTTATTAAAGGAGAAAATGGTCAGTTACATTTATAATTTTCATTTTTAGGGCCTTAATATACCGTTTAACTGTTCCGGGTCATTGTGACCTTGATCTTAATCTACTGACCTCAAAGTTGAACTTGACCTGTATTTTATGATGTTACACAATCATGTGTACCAACATTTTTTAAATCTGTCTAGCCTTTCATGAGTTATTGTCCGGAAACCATGAAAACCAATGGACCAACCGACAAGCTCACTCCTATATATATATATATATATATATATATATAATGATAATAATAAAAAACATAGTAATAATAATGACTATAACTTTATTTAAACTATCATGACCGCATCCTGCTCCCTGAGGTCATTATAATTTTTCCCTTTTTGCCGAATACCAGTGCTCAAAGCCTTACATGGTACGCCCAGACGGCTGCATATAGATATTATAGAGGTTCAAACCCCCTGGTTAAAGGTGCCATCACTTATTATTTAAAAAGAAAATACTACATTTAGTAACCTGACCATAAGAAAATATCTAAGGACTGTATATTAGGTGAAACAGCAAGTATTTGCTCAGATCTGCAAGACCCGTTTGACCTTTAGATCCAAAATAAACTTACTTCCACCTCCTGAGACAGACGTTTCCTTGAAATTTTCTGGTACTTTAGGAAAAGCATCTAATTCCTTAACAACTTTAAGAGCCTTTGATGAAGGACTTCGGCTTGCAACAGCTGCACGTCTCATCTTGTTTCTTTTCTTATACACACATCTCTGAAATTATTGGCATGCTTCTATTATTGGTTTGTATCAGTATTCATATCGATTACCAGACCTCTAGATATCAAACATACTCCCTCCTTTTAAGTTTTAGTTGCTTCAAATTTTCATTTGCAACAAAATTAAAGACTTAATTCAGCTAAAATACATTAGGAGGTCCGAACTCCTATGCACTTCCTATCCGAAAACACCTCAACTTACAGATTTTCTATTGGCTATTAAGCAGTCTTGCCATTAATATCAAAATATGAAATTGCAAAAAGTTACTTAATATCAGAATACACGATTGCAAGCAAAAAGTAAACAGGGTATGCTTTAATAGGAATTACTGCTAAGATTGTTGTGTGTAAAACACGTATCTCTCTCTGAAGTCACGTGACGTCTATTTATAGCGGTATATGCAAAAACCCGGTATCCGGTACTTCGCGCACGTAACGCACGTGTAAACAGCGGCAACTTGATATCAGACTTAAACTTCGAGATGATTGTAATCAGTATAATGTGTAAGGATCTAGCGATGCGCCAAAAGGTGCAAAGTGTCAGGGGTCTCTGTCTATTTTGAAAATATAAGATCAAGTCGAAAATTAAATTAACAAAAATTTAAAGAAGAGATGCATTTTATACATTTTGATTTGAATATTCTGAACAGCGCAGAACTTGTGAACAGTAGTTAATGACCAGCAGCTCTTAATAAATGGTAGGCCCAGTGAAAATTGATTTTTTTTAGAGCCATCCGCATCTAATGACAGTTGTACCGAAATGTAACACAGATTTGTTACTTTGAAATTTTGAATTTCGATTATCTTCATCTTCATAGATGTACATAACTGAGGTAAAAGAAAGATAAAACAAGTGGGGAGTCTGAACTATAAGTAAAGTTTTATATTAGAAAAAATACACACAAAAAAAACAACATGCTTTTAATTTTCATGAATTATTCATAACTCTTGAAAATAAAAATAGTTTTGTCAGTACCAAGACATTACACAATTTAACATACTGACTTTAATAAATTCATTTACTTACAAATCTCACCGATCTGTTGTTGTTGGTGTGTTTTGTTTTATTACCTATAGTCTCAGTAAGTTCAATCAAACATGGCCACTTTCAAATATTACTTCTAATGTTATTGATAAAAACTATAAGAAGATCTGCAAAGAGTGCAACCGATAATAGCAGACTCTGCAGACCCAGTTTAATTGAGTCTGTTCATGAGAGGTAATGGAAAGTGCAACACCATCCATGCCCCTAACACCGGTACTTTAGCGGAATTCTGTTACAAAGATATTACATGGACTTAATGATCCCGTGACCCGATCAGTTTGCTTTTATATTTAATTTGAATGCGTAAGCATCTATACAATTCTTAAATTAGTTAGCTGTGTGCTGGCATGTGTTGTACATCTATCTCAATTTGCCCTGCCATGTGAAGAAAGCAATAAAATATTTTTTAACAGATTGAAAAGCAATGGTGAACATTTTCAAATGCTGAATATTTCCAGATAAATTTAAAATAGTATGCCAAAATAGTACTGTGTTGCAAATTTTGAAACTATGATATAATTATGACATATCTGGAGCAATGATATATATCTTCTTCCCAGCATAAATGTACCGGATACCAGAATTTATCAAATTCGACCTGAACTTTGACGGAATGGAAAATTTAACAGGTTTTGCACGATTGTGTGTCGTGTATTGTTTAGCAGCATATGTTGGACAGTGTTTTGGATTCGAAGAAAAGCCTCGAGTCGGTAAACAAACGCTTCTGTTAAGGAATTTCATTAGTTGCACTGATTTTGGTGTACCGGTTCATACACCCATTCCGGATTGTAGCAGTTGCCGGATAATAAGTATTGGCTCGTAACGTGAGCCTTTCTTTTTAATTTGGCCCTTAATATTATTTTATTGTTTGTATTTTCCCGTTCTAGATAATCTTTTAAAATAAACAACATGTTGATTGTGTCAGATTCTTTATATGTTTATATATTGATGCATTCTACTGGTCCATGAACAAATTGATATAGCAGCATTTGCATGCTAAGGTACTTATTGATGTACTAAACATGATGCTAAATCAAAGTTTTTATGCCCTAAATGTCAAAGAATCAGGAAGCACATAGTGTTTGAACTGTCTTGTGTACTGGACTCGACACTTCTTTCAAGTGTTATAGACATGGTAATGATATCAAGAACATGTTGTTTTTTCATATTATAGGAATTGTTGGTGCAGGTATCGGAGGAACATCTGCTGCCTATTTCCTACGAGAACTGTTTGGGGATGATGTGGAGATAGATATCTTTGAGAAGCAACATGTTGGTGGAAGATTAACGCCTGTCACTATCAGCGGACACAATTACAATGCTGGCGGAACAATCATTCATCCGGCAAACTTGTACATGATTAATTTTACAGATATTCTTGGTGAGTATTATACTGAAATCATAGAAAATGTGCTGAAGTGTTTTAATATTTCTATGGTACTTTAACATGAAAATTGTCAATATTTATAGGTGATAGGGCAGCATTTGAACAATGAAGAATAATTACTTCTCAGTGTTATTTCCAATTTTAAAGCATAAATTAATATTTCAGTTGTTCTTATATTTATATAAGTTATAAGAATTACATGTGCAATAGCCGACTATATTAGGTTAGTACTGAGATGAGTATTAGGAAAAAGAAATGAAATTTTAGTTTTAGCAAGCCTTTTATTGAAGTGTTGGGAATTTATGTCCATACACAGAAATGATGTCATGGCATTTTAAAGGTGAACAACAATACATAGTTTCAGTTGAATTTTATCATCTGTAGGGTAACCAGATGTATTTTTCATTTAATAACTTTTTTGGAATAAAGAAAAACATGCTACAAGAAACAAAGTGCAGCTATAAAAGGTATTTGCTTTTTAAAGCGTTTGAAGTGAAAATGTGAAAAATTACTATGTAAATCTACTAGCCTGATACACCTTGGAATTTACAGTGTTAGAAGCTTGATGAGGCTGAAGGGTCCCAAAATTGCTGTCTCAAGAGTTAAATTTGTTTTGTTAGTTTTGGTGTTATTTTATGCACGCATATATAGATGGCATAAGAACTTTATATGAGGCTTTTTTTTTCTTTTATGCTTTTGGGAGGGGTTAGGTCCAGTTCTAAGCAAAGAGGTAAAAGTTATTGATCTTTCAAGCATGAAAAGCATCTTACTTAACTATATGGCTGTGAGAAAGCAGTTATATATGTTGACATCATAAGTTAGGCAATTTTTTTTTTGAAGATTCACAAAGTAAAAAATTGAAAGTTCAATGAGAAACTTATTTATTGTATCTGCATATAACTTCAGAAAGTTATACAACTGTTTCGTGATTAACACATGAAAAGTATTTATGCCTGGAAAATAAAATAAAAATAATTCCTTCAAGGTCTTACAAGGGACACAAAACCGGAGCCTGGGCGTCTGGGTATCTTTGATGGTGAAGAAATACTGTTTTCAACAAGCGATTATTCAGCCCTTACAATTGCTAAATTGATGTGGCGGTATGGAATGGATGCTTACAACATTCAGAACTGGGTGCGTGACAAAATTTTGCAACCACTGACAAGGTAAGAATGATGTTACTTAGGTCATCTGTAAAAAATGTTTTTGTTTGCAATTCTCTGGCTGACCCACCATAATTGCTCGTATCAAAAGACAAATGTTCCCTTCTTTCAGTCATATTGACTTTAGACTATCAAAGTAATTGTTAAACATGGGAAATACGTCATGTAAATGGTAAGAACTACTTCATTATAAGCCCTTATAATATAACTTTAGTTAGCTTTGTATTTATTTTAATTTGCTCTTTCTAGTCTGCAAGAAAATCTGCTCTCTACCCCGTCCCCTAAAAAAAGTAAAAAGAAAAATAAATACCTGCCTCATTTGGAGTTGGAGCAAGTAAAACTTTTTTTCAAAGGATGGCCTAAGAGGACAAAATTTGAGGTGATTTTGAAATATTCGATTTCAAAGGACTTAACATTGTTAATAGTTTGATGCCAGTTTAATACAAATATTAGAATGCCAAATTTACCCCCTTTAATTTTATTTGTTTATACCTATGTTACAAAATTAGTGAAGTTGAGAAAATTCTTAAACTTAGTGGGTAAAACACATATATTTCAATGAAAACTGTAGACTTGCTTCATGCATTGATTGCAAAAAATATAACTATCAGATTGTTTTGTCTTCTCAGGTTATACGAGTTTCAAAAAGAAGGTCATGCTTTTTCAACTGTGGAAGACTTGCTGAATGCAATGGAGCCTACTGTTGTTGAGTACTCCAAGAAGACTGTCAAAGATCTATTTAAGGAAGAGGGTTTCTCTGACAGATTTATTGATGAATTTGTTACGGGTGCAATGCGAGTAAACTATGGACAGACCACTGGTATACAAGGATTAGTAGGTGAGTTCTGTGTAGAGGATTTGTCACTTTTCAGATCTCCAAGTTGTAAAACAATGCTTACTCAAAACATGTGCACTGAAACACTTGTGTACAAGAAACTACTCCAAACTGAGCATATTTTCGATATCGTGAAATGTATTCATCTTATTTCATTAGAAAAATAACACTATATTACATGTTTTTAAGTGAATTATCGAAATATTAGAGTGAAATTTGTCTGGTGTTTTCACATTGAAAAATATCAGATATATTATTCACTGCTAAGAAACTATACAAAGAATGGGTAAATTTAGTCTAAACATGAAATAAAAAGATAATTTTTTTTGTTTTACATGTAAGATCAAAATATCTTTCACTCATGAACACCATATCTTACATTTTCACTTTGGCTGTGCCACTCGTGCAAATATTGCATCTGGTGTCCACACATGAAAGATATTTCAATCTTACACTGAAACAAACAAATATGCTCTATAAAAGCCAGAACCACTCTTTTCCAGAATTCGAACAATTTTTCGATACCAAACCCCTTTATGTCAACATGAAATAACTCCAGAAATTGAAAGATGTTTAGAAGCAGTCTAACTTCTACCATGTATCATGATTAGCTGAACTTGTTCTAACTGGTTACAAAAAAACAACTTATTTAGTTATTTCTTGAAGTATCTAATTGGCATAACATTTCAACTTAAAAACTATTCCAAAATTCAGAGAGAAAACCACTCCAAACGGAACAAAAACAATGGTGATGTGACTTCCATTTGCACTGTAGTATCCAATTAGTTGTTCTGGTGTACTGTTATTACATCAGGCCATTGTCCTTTTTTTTCTCAGTTATTTATAACATATTAACTCTTTTAACTGTAAGAGAACGTGTATGGATATATTCTTGGAAATAGATACTTGTTGAGCCACATCGTCCATTACAAGGTTTCTCCTTGACTTCTCTTTAAGAATAAGATGATACATATCATACATCCGAAGAACTCTGAAGGGAGGTAATAAAAGCCTACAAGTTTCAAAAATATCTTGATTGGTTATATACTATTTATAGTTAAAAACATTTTATCATAAAAAAACAACAATTTTTCATTGTTCATTTCAGCCATTTTGGACATCAGAAAGTTACAAAAAATTGGCTCTGTTTGTTAATTGCAAAGTTTGTATAATATCTTAGTTAGCATGGAAGGAAATTTCCCTGTAAGATTTAAAAAAAGAAAAAAGAATAAGAAAAATTGCAACAAAAATTTTGCATGGTGAAAAATACATTTGTGGCCAAAAGTCATAACTCATAAAAAACCCAGATACTGGTTTGACCGATTAAGCATTGTCACTGTACAGTGTTTATTTTAGAAGTCAAAAATTATGTCAAGCAAACATTGTATCTAATTCTGTTGATAAAATGTGTTAGAGGGAAAAGTTATCCCCCTTCTGCAAAAATCATACCATTTGCAAAAAAGTGAGTTACTTATGTCTAAGTGAATGTTGCTGTAAGAGCTGTAAGAAACAAGATTGTAACAGTCAGTAAAATTTGTTTTTTTGCTTGTATTTGTGTTTCTTCATTTCTTAGGTGCTGTGTCAATGGCTGGAGTAGAACGAGGTTTATGGAATGTTGTTGGAGGCAACCATCAAGTTCCTCAAGGACTGTTGAGGAAATCTGGGGCAAATTTGATACGAGGAAAGGTATAAACAAAATTGTTCCTACCTCACTGTCCCTGTAGTATTTAATCATATACAGGTAAATTTATTCAATAAAACAGTATACGGACCAGTATTTTAATGAATATGTCGAGGTTGGAAACAGTTTACATTTGAAATGAAAAGGAAGACATTTATTTCAAAGGAAAATTTTTGATATAGATAATTTTTTATTTTCACCCTAACCTCTGTTGATGGTTCCATTGAGGAGCAATACAAAGGCTGATAGATCACATTAGACAAAATACTAATTACCTCTCCAGAGCAACAACCTGAGTCCTCTGTACAACGAACACATCTCCGTTTTTAGCTCACCTGTCACAAAGTGACAAGGTGAGCTTTTGTGATCGCGCGGTGTCCGTCGTCCGTCCGTGCGTCCGTCCGTAAACTTTTGCTTGTGACCACTCTAGAGGTCACATTTTTCATTGGATCTTTATGAAAGTTGGTCAGAATGTTCATCTTGATAATATCTAGGTCAAGTTCGAAACGGGTCACGTGCCTTCAAAAACTAGGTCAGTAGTCTAAAAATAGAAAAACCTTGTTGACCTCTCTAGAGGCTATATATTCACAAGATCTTCATGAAAATTGTCAGAATGTTCACCTTGATGATATCTAGGTCAAGTTCGAAACTGGGTCACTTGCCATCAAAAACTAGGTCAGTAGGTCTAAAAATAGAAAAACCTTGTGACCTCTCTAGAGGCCAAATATTTCACAAGATCTTCATGAAAATTGGTCAGAACGTTCATCTTGATGATATCTAGGTCAAGTTCGAAACTGGGTCACGTGCCGACAAAAACTAGGTCAGTAGGTCAGATAATAGAAAAACCTTGTGACCTCTCTAAAGGCCATATTTTTCATGGGATCTGTATAAAAGTTGGTCTGAATGTTCATCTTGATGTTATCTAGGTCAGGTTCGAAACTGGGTCACGTGCGGTCAAAAACTAGGTCGGTAGGTCTAAAAATAGAAAAACCTTGTGACCTCTCTAGAGGCCATATATTTCTTGAGATCTTCATAAAAATTGGTCAGAATGTTCACCTTGATGATATCTAGGTCAAGTTCGAAAGTGGGTCATGTTCCTTCAAAAACTAGGTCAGTAGGTCAAATAATAGAAAACCCTTGTGACCTCTCTAGAGGCCATATTTTTCATGGGATCTGTATGAAAGTTGGTCTGAATGTTCATCTTGATGATATCTAGGTCAGGTTCGAAAGTGGATCATGTGCCGTCAAAAATTAGGTCAGTAGGTCAAATAATAGAAAAACCTTGTGACCTCTCTAAAGGCCATATTTTTCATGGGATCTGTATGAAAATTGGTCTGAATGTTCATCTTGTTGATATCTAGGTCAAGTTTGAAATAGGGTCATGTGCGGACAAAAACTAGGTCAGCAGGTCTAAAAATAGAAAAACCTTGTGACCTCCCTAGAGGCCATACTTGTGAATGGATCTCCATTAAAATTGGTCAGAATGTTCACCTTGATGATATCTAGGTCAGGTTTGAAACTGGGTCACATGCCTTAAAAAACTAGGTCAGTAGGTCAAATAATAAAAAAACCTTGTGACCTCTCTAGAGGCCATACTTTTCATGGGATCTGTATGAAAGTTGGTCTGAATGTTCATGATGATATCTAGGTCAAGTTTGAAACTGGGTCAACTGCGGTCAAAAACTAGGTCAGTAGGTCTAAAATTATTAAAATCTTTTGACCACTCTAGAGGCCATATTTTTTAATGGATCTTCATGAAAATTGATCTGAATGTTCACCTTGATGATATCTAGGTCAGTTTCGAAACTGGTTCACGTGCGGTCAAAAACTAGGCCAGTAGGTATAAAAATAGAAAAACCTTGTGACCTCTCTAGAGGCCATATTTTTCATGAGATCTTCATGAAAGTTAGTGAGAATGTTCACCTTGATGATATCTAGGTAAAGTTCAAAACAGGGTCACGTTTCTTTGAAAACTAGGTCAATAGGTCAAATAATAGAAAAACCTTGTGACCTTTGTAGAGACCATATTTTTCAATGGATCTTCATGAAAATTGGTCAGAATTTTTATCTTGATAATATCTAGGTCAAGTTCAAAACTGGGTCACATGAGCTCAAAAACTAGGTCACTATGTCAAATAATGACGTCATACTCAAAACTGGGTCATGTGGGAAGAGGTGAGCGATTCAGGACCATCATGGTCCTCTTGTCTAAGTGGTGTTAGCTGCCGAGAGGTGGCACTGTAATAAAATACCAAATGCATGTAATTAAAAAAGTCGAGAAGAGAATGTAAGAACTTATTCCCTTGTAAAAATGTGTTGCCTCAACACAGGGTCTTCAGTGTAATTTTGCAAGGTTTTCTCAGTACTTTTTACAGCATAATTAGTGGGGGAGACATAGTGTTTTTGCCTTTGCCGTCTGTCTGTCCCTCGGTCCGTCTGTCCGTCCGCATTAAGCTTGTCCGGTTGTCACAGGTCAAACTGCTGGCCAGATTTCGACAAAACTTCACAGGAGTGATCAGTACCAAGCTTAGTTGTGCATATCGCCGACACGTTCCGCTTCACTGCACAAAATGGCTGCCAGTCTGCAGAGCTAAAGATAGAAAAATCTTGTCCGGCTTTCACAGTTCAAACTGCTGGCTGGATTTTGACGAAACTTCACAGGAGTGATCAGTACCAACCCTAGTTATGCATATCGCTGGCATGTTCCGCTTTGCTGCACAAAATGGCCACCAGAGCTAAAAATAGAAAACTCTTGTCCAGCTTTCACAGGTCAAACTACTGGACAGATTTCGACAAAACTTCACAGGAGTGATCAGTACCAAGCCTAGTTGTGCATATCACCAACACGTTCTGCTTCGCTGCACAAAATGTTCGCCAGAGCTAAAGGTATCTATACATAGGGGGGAGACATATGTTTTGTGACAAAAACACCTTTTAGTTGTATTTTAAAAAAGTCAGTTATTTTGTGAATCACTGACTGAAATCTGTCCAGACCATCACTACCCGGTATATCAGTTATGTAGATTATAGATACTAAGATTTTAGGCACTCTTTCCTTCCAAACTGCTACTAATGACATCCATTTTCATTTTATTTAAGTCTTTTTTTGCATTTTTCAAGGTTACTGCAGTGTCACTGACGAGTGAGGGATCACCCCCTGTTTACCAGATAGACTACCTTCCTGGTAAATCTACAAATGAAGATGATCTCAATTCTAAAGAATACGACATAGTTATTATCGCCACGCCATTTTATAATGGGATGACTGACATCAAGTTCGAAGACTTTCAAACGAGTATAGATCCAGTTTCTGACGCTTTCCATCTAACTGTAGCAAGTTTCATTGAAGGTGAACCAAATGCTTCTTTTTTCGGATTGGACAGTGTTGACAGTTTACCAAACACATTTTTTACAACAAACGAAAGTTGTTTTTTTAATTCATTTGCTAAACAGAAACCAGTTTCAGGTGAAACAGCCGAAAAGACAGTTTACAGGGTATTTTCAAATTCCGTACCAAACGTTGACCAGCTTAAACAGTTAGTACCGGAATGGAGTGATATACGTGTGGTAAACTGGATGGCTTATCCGGAATATCCTTCCTCGGTTCAACTGCCGTCTTTCACGCTTCACGAACAGATGTATCACATTAATGCAATAGAGATGGCGGCCTCTGCGATGGAAATGAGCGCAATAGGAGCCAAAAATGTAGCACTATTAGCATATTATAGGTACACAGGACAGTATGATAAAATTGATGAGACTCTAACAAAGCCCGATAATGCTCAGAAGTCGGAACTGTGATATGACTTGGTAGTTAGTTGTCATCTTCACAATTATTTTTAGCTCGACTATTCAAAGAATAGGGGAGCTATCCTACTTGCCCCGGCATCGGCGTCACACAAATGTTAAAGTTTGCGTACCACCCCAAATATTTTTAGCTCACCTGTCACAAAGTGACAAGGTGAGCTTTTGTGATCGCGCAGTGTCCGTCGTCCGTCCGTAAACTTTTGCTTCTGACCACTCTAGAGGTCACATTTTTTGTGGGATCTTTATGAAAATTGGTCAGAATGTTCATCTTGATGATATCTAGGTCAAGTGCGAAACTGGGTCACGTGCCATCAAAAACTAGGTCAGTAGGTCTAAAAATAGAAAAACCTTGTGACCTCTCTAGAGGCCATATATTTCAAAAGATCTTCATGAAAATTGGTCAAAATGTTCATCTTGATGATATCTAGGTCAGGTTCGAAACTGGGTCACGTGCCATCAAAAACTAGGTCAGTAGGTCTAAAAATAGAAAAACCTTGTGACCTCTCTAGAGGCCATATATTTCAAAAGATCTTCATGAAAATTGGTCAGAACGTTCACCTTGATGATATCTAGGTTGAGTTCGAAACTGGGTCACGTGCCATCAAAAACTAGGTCAGTAGGTCAAATAATAGAAAAACCTTGTGACCTCTCTAAAGGCCATATTTTTCATGGGATCTGTACGAAAGTTAGTCTGAATGTTCATCTTGATGATATCTAAGTCAGGTTCGAAACTGGGTCACATGCGGTCAAAAACTAGGTCAGTAGGTCTAAAAATAGAAAAACCTTGTGATCTCTTTAGAGGCCATATATTTCATGAGATCTTCATGAAAATTGGTCAGAATGTTCACCTTGATGATGTATAGGTCAAGTTCGAAAGTGGGTCATGTTCCTTCAAAAAGTAGGTCAGTAGGTCAAATAATAGAAAAATCTTGTGACCTCTCTAGAGGCCATATTTTTCATGGGATCTGTATGAAAGTTGGTCTGAATGTTCATCTTGATGATATCTAGGTCAAGTTCGAAAGTGGGTCACGTGCCATCAAAAACTAGGTCAGTAGGTCAAATAATAGAAAAACCTTGTGACCTCTCTAAAGGCCATATTTTTCAATGGATCTTCATGAAAGTTGGTCTGAATGTTCAGCTTGATGATATCTAGGTCAGTTTTGAAACAGGGTCATGTGCGGTCAAAAACTAGGTCAGTAGGTCTAAAAATTGAAAAACCTTGTGACCTCTCTTAGAGGCCATACTAGCCCGCCCTCTTAGCTCAGGAGTAAAAGAGCGTTGGTCTACAGATCGCAGGGTCGTGAGTTCGATCCTCGGGCGGGGCGTATGTTCTCCGTGACTATTTGATAAACGACATTGTGTCTGAAATCATTAGTCCTCTAACTCTGGTTCATGTGGGGAAGTTGGCAGTTACTTGCGGAGAACAGGTTTGTACTGGTACAGAATCCAGGAATACTGGTTAGGTTAACTGCCCGCAGTTACATGACTGAAATACTGTTGAAAAACGGCGTTAAACCCAAAACAAACAAACAAAAGAGGCCATACTATTGAATGGATCTCCATAAAAATTGTTCAGATTGTTCATCTTGATGATATCTAGGTCAAGTTCGAAACTGGGTCACATGCCGTCAAAAACTAGGTCAGTAGGTCAAATAATGAAAAAACGTTGTGAACTCTCTATAGGCCATATTTTTCATGGGATCTGTATGAAAGTTGGTCTGAATGTTTATCTTGATGATATCTAGGTCAAGTTTGAAACTGGGTCAACTGCGATCAAAAACCAGGTCAGTAGGTCTTGAAATAGAAAAACCTTATGACCTCTCTAGAGGCCATACCTTTGAATTGATCTTCATGAAAATTGGTCTGAATGTTCACCTTGATGATATCTAGGTCAAATTTGAAACTGGGTCACGTGCCTTAAAAAACTAGGTCAATAGGTCAAATAATAGAAAAACCTTTATGACCTCTCAAGAGACCATATTTTTCAATGGATCTTCATGAAAATTGGTCAGAATTTTTATCTTGATAATATCTAGGTCAAGTTCAAAACTGGGTCACATGAGCTCAAAAACTAGGTCACTATGTGAAATAATAGAAAAAACGACGTCATACTGAAAACTGGATCATGTGGGAAGCGGTGAGCGATTCAGGACCATCATGGTCCTCTTGTCAAAGTCCATTGAGATATTGCTTTCATATTTTGCATACTTGTTTACCATCATGACCCCAGTCTGTAAACAGGAGCAGACAACTCTATCAAGCATTTTGACTGAATTATGGCCCCTTTTCGACTTAGAATAAATGTTAAAGTTTGCGTACCACCCCAAATATTTTCAAAGTCCATTGAGATATTGCTTTGATATTTTGCATACTTGTTTACCATCATGACCCCAGTCTGTAAAAAGGAGGAGGCAACTATATCAAGCATTTTGACTGAATTATGGCCCCTTTTTGACTTAGAATAAATGTTAAAGTTTGCGTACCACCCCAAATATTTTCAAAGTCCATTGAGATATTGCTTTGATATTTTGCATACTTGTTTACCATCTTGACCCCAGTCTGTAAAAAGGAGGAGACAACTCTATCAAGCATTTTGACTGAATTATGGCCCCTTTTCGACTTAGAATAAATGTTAATGTTTGTGTACCACCCCAAATATTTTCAAAGTCCATTGAGATATTGCTTTGATATGTTGCATACTTGTTTACCATCATGACCCCGGTCTGTAAAAAGGAGGCGGCAACTCTATTAAGCATTTTGACTGAATTATGGCCCCTTTTTGACTTAGAATATGCTTATTGTAATGTTAAAGTTTTACTCATAGCTTATATTATACTATCAAGCACTGAGAATAGTCGAGCGCGCTGTCAGCTGACAGCTCTTGTTACCATGTCCTTATAACTCATTTTGTTAAATCTTCACAATTCATTTTTTTGTCATCTGAATAGCTCATTTTGTTTGTGAAATTCACATCTGTTTTGTATCGTACTCCCAGTTCATTTAGTGGAGTCTGTATATGTCATTTTGTGCCATTTTTAGCTTGCCATGACAAAAGTCATCAGAGCTATTGCAGTACCCTGGCAATGGCTTAAGTGTTTGTTAATGATTCTCAGCAAGCTCCTGTCTCAGGTGTTACTCACAACTGAATGAAACTTAATACATGCCTTTCCCTTGATAATACCAACTGAATGACATAGGTTACTCTTAAATACAATTTTATGAAGTTATGCCCATTTTTATACTTAGCCTTTGTTTTGCAACAAAGTTGTGTGCATGATAATCAGCAAGTTGGTATCTCTATAACTACTCATCACAACTAAACAAAACTAAAGACATTTCTTTGAAATGGTAATACCAACTGAATGACATAGAAGCTCTTACTCTTGCTTTCATTTCAGTGAAATTATGTCCCTTCTTGTAGAGCAAAATACTGTTTGCGATTGTCAGGCAGTTAGTGTTTCAGTTTACTACTCCTCAAAACTAAACGAGCTTCACACATTTCTTTGCCATGGTAATACCAACTGTGTGTCATAGGTCCCATAACTCTTGCTTTCATTTTGTTGAAGTTATGCCCCTTTTTGTACATGGTCATATTTTTCTCTTCTTTTATCACAGTATTCTTTTCGCAATTGTCAGCCAGTTAGTATCTCAATAACTGTCCATCTGTCTGCACTCTCACACCCCCCTTACAATCACTGCCCTACACACTTACCTCACCCAACCAAAAGCATTTCCTTACCCTAAGTAATTATGTTTCTTGATATTGTATATTAGTTTTCAGCCTTATATGCTTTTACCACACTCCAACCCACCTCTTCCCACAAAAAAAAAACACCCCAAAACTTCCTTTGTCTTCATCCCTCTCTTAATGTTTTGTTATTTGCCCTCGCTTGCCTACATTACTCATTACATTATTGTGTGTATAAGCAAAAGTTATTGGGAGATGAGGTCATGAGGGTTTTGACATGTCACACATTTAATCTGTTAGCATTTTAGACGTTTGTAAATATTTTATATAGGATTTGTTAAAACTAGGACTTCCATTGCTAGAAACTTTTGTTTTTATGTACCAAATTACAGTAAGACACTTATAGAGAAAAAGATCAATTTGGTTGAAAGAAATAGTTCCATCTGATTTCATTTCAAGATTGCATAGTTGTTAAATGAACTATTCTTTGTTGATGCGCACTTAACAAAAGTGCGCATAAATATATTTCATCTTGTCCGTGTGCAAGTTTTATTAACCCTTAGCCTGCTGCAGGCGAATTTAACAGCCTTTGCAAACAGCTTGGAACCAGATCAGACGCCGATTAAATCGGCGTCTGATCAGGTTCCAAGCTGTTTGCTACTCTGACAATATTTCTTCCAATTTTGGAGCAAATTGAATGAACTTTACTATTTTAGCAGATGACATTTCCAGCAGACGACAATTTATCTAGCATGCTAAGGGTTAACTTTTATTAATTTCTGCCCATCTAGTCTAAAAGCTTTTATAATTGTTGCCATTTAATGAGGTCAGTATGAAAATTTATTGTATACCTTTTCTGTCGGAGGAACATTAAATCTACTGAATGTATTTAAATATGTAAAACTTGAAAATGAATATTACCATAAGGAACTTTACCATGTTAGACAATTAATTTTTTTTTTTTTTTTTTTTTTTTTTGAATATTTCAAGATAGCTTTTTTTCTGCATGAAATAGTGCTAGGGACCATATGTTGTGTTTTTGAACATTTTTGTATGTGCAAGTTATATACATAGATTAGTTTTGTGTTCATTAAGTATACCTGTTATGATATGCAGCAATAGTTTACCAAAGTGTTTTCATTCAATATAGCTTACCCATTTTCTGGTAAATCAGATGTTTATGGAAACAAGTTCTTGGGACATCTTTTATAATTACCTGTAAACTGTGTAGCTCTCCAAGCAGAAGAGCCAGTGGACCAGAATTAAAGTTTTGTGTGGAGGGTTTTAGTTTTAAAAAGATTTTGTGGGTGGAATGCAAATGTTGCAAAACTAGTTGTAAATGATAATTTGGAAACATGGTAAATTTAAAAACCTGAACTTGTTAAGTTACGCTGAGAGCTTGTTTGTTTGTATGTAAACTTATTTATAGTCATCACTTGTAACTCGTTTGGTGATTCTTCCTCTAGAATAATCAGACTATTAGTGGGAGGGTAGTACAAGATACAGAACACCTTCCCTGATTCTTTAAAGTGCCAGGTGTATAGCACCCATACATAAGATTCTTATCCCAATGCTAGTAATTTTAGTTGGAGTGGGGGTTCTAACTCGTGACCCCTGGTTTCCTAGTTAGTGTTACTACTGGACCGCAGCATATGAGCCGCGCCTTGAGAAAACTAACATAGTAGGTATGCGACCAGCAAGGATCCAGACCAGCCTGCGCATCCGCGCAGTCTGGTCAGGATCCATGCTGTTCGCTTTCAAAGCCTATTACAATTAGAGAAACAGTTAGCGAACAGCATGGATCCTGACCAGACTGCGCAGATGCGCAGGCTGGTCTGGATCCTTGCTGGTCGCATACCCACTATGTTGGTTTTCTCATGGCGCGGCTCATATGCTTGTTACTTTACAAAATAACAAGATTAGCCATTTATGGACAGATGCAGGCAGTAGAGTTATTTAGATAAAATCAAGATAAAATGCAACTATATGATTCAGCAGCATACTAAAACTCTTACTGTAAAAGCACATATTTTCGCTGGGTCTAAATTTTGCAAATTTGAAATTTTGAGTATGTTTGCAAAGTTTAATATTTGTGAAATGGTTAAAATGGTATCCTACTTTAATTTGAATTATACTTATGGTAAATATTAATGCGAGGATTAATTTTCACAAGATGTAGGGCCTCGTGAATATAGCGAAAATTAAACACTCACGAAAATTGTTTTACTGCTTTTACAGTATTCAGAGGACAGAATTTGTTTTGATGTGAAACGAGGAAGACTGCAAGTGTGATGTTTTTAAGCAGCAAAGTCTCTGTTTGTCGTAATTATTGCATCTAGTGGGAAATATCTGCCTTACAGTTTGTACAGAGATGTTTGGTAATTTAAGGTGCAGTTAATATAGGTACATGTAATACTGTATGTTTGTAAATTTGGAAAACTTGTGTTATAGGTAGTTTGTGAAGCTGCAAGTACAATACATGTGTTCTCTTTAATATATCTAGTTTAGCCAAAATAATTTTTTGTCTTTGTTAAGCAAACTTTTATTTTTGAGGTTTTTAGCTAAAACGAAAGTGCAATAAAGTATTGTCAAATTTGTTTTAATGTTAGGTGATTTATTAGGGCCATATTGTGTAATGTAAGTCAAGCGTTTGCTTTCATTCTTCACTTGGATAATAGTACATGATAAAAAATGATCAATAAATGATTATGAATAAATAGACTTCTCTTTTAGTTTTATTTCTAGGGAGGTAGTTGTCACGTAACTCTGCCAATTTTTTTCTGAAAGAACCTAACATGCCCCATGCACAACTATTGTTGTTACTGATCACTTATGTAAAGTTTCATTAAATTGTGTCAAGGGGATGAGGAGAGTTGGTGCACACAAGATTGTGTCTACAGGCAGACAGACAACCTGAAATCAGTTTTACTTCCACCACACCCCCTACTTACAACTTTGTTTTCAGGGGAGTGGGGTACAACTAACCATTCAAAGTATAAATCCTTAATGTTGAGCATTATATGGAATATAAAGTACAATAACTTGAAAATTATTAATATCTTTATTATGGCAAAATATTATTACACTGTAACAACACGGAATATATTTCTAAAACATTTAATCTCTTCCTTTTATTATTCCTTATAATACACCTTTAATATTATAAATTGTCACAAAACAGTTTTATTTATTTATTTTATTTGGGTTTTACGGTGCACCAACACAGTATATGTTATATGGCGCCAAACAGGACTACAAATTTTGGTTTCATATCTCATTTACATCGAACACAGTGGGATAGAATCTTGTAACTCGTGACAGTAACTGGAAAGATGTACAATAACCGCTAATTGGAATGATATTAACTGGAAGGGTGCACAACAACCTGCAGCTAGAATGCGTACCATGTGCCATGCCTAATAAGAGCACAGAATAACTGATAACTGAGTCAAAATTTCGCGAATTTGAAATTTTGAGTATGTTTGCAAAGTTTAATATTCATGATATTGTAAAAATGGTATTCTTCTTGAATTAAAATTATCCTAATGGTGAATATTTACGTAAGGATTAATTTTCGCAAGATGTACAGCCTGCAAATATAACAAAAATTTCTGCTTTTACAGTACAAAATAACTGGCTACTTGAAAGCCATGTGCCATGCCAATATATTGAAGTTATGTTTATGTACATAATCACTATTCAAACAAACAATGTGTGCCTGAACTGCTAACTGGTACTCTTTAAACTACAAAAGTAGGCTACGGTCTCATGCCAATACAGATTGTGTTGTGCACACAACCACTTAAGGCACCCCATTGCCTTAAGAAAATTTTATAACATCCTGATTAACTTACTTTAAAATACACTTCTCTACTATTCACTTCTAGCAAAGGTCCAGATTTAGAACACATAGTCTACCAAATTCTTTCCATCAAATATTCAATTTCATCTAAGTTAAAAGGGGCATAACTCTGTCAAAATTCATATCGGAGTTATGTGGATTTCTTCTCCTGGTGTAAACTTTGATAGTAAATAACTATTTTAAGTTTCAAGTTAATAGCTTTGATAGTAAGAGAGATATCTGACTTTATCAAAAACTTTAACCAGAAAATTCCAAGTCAGAAAGGGGCATAACTCCATCAAAATTAAAATCAGAGTTATGGGGATTGTTTCTCCAAGTGTAGACTTTGATTGTGAATAACTATTTTATGTTTCAAGTCAACAGCTTTGTTAGTAATAGAGATATTTGACTTAATCAAAAACTTTAACCAAAAATTCTAAGTTAAAAAGGGGCATAACTCTCTCAAAATTCAAACAGAGTTATGGGGATTGTTTCTTTGGTGAAGACTTTGATAGTAAATAACTATTTTAAGTTTCAAGTCAATAGCTTTGATATTAATAGAGATATTTGACTTTATCAAAAACTTTAACAAACGGTGACGCCGACACTGGGGCGAGTGCATTAGCTCTACTTTTTCTTTGAAAAGTCAAGCTAAAAATGAAACAGTAAACAAATTACAGCATGTTAAAGTCTATGTTTCAGTTGATAAAAACATGTCCTGCTGTAATAAAACTCTTGGTGACCATGGTTACCAGAACAAATGACTGAACTGAAAACTTTTAGTGTGCAAGTTATCACTGCAGATCTAGTAATCTTGTTGTCACTTCACTCCCTTTGACAAACAACTGTCACATTATGACTCCATACTTCCATCAGTATTTTAGATGGTGCACAGAATTTCTAAAGGATTCTGGGGACATGCTCCATTGTAAAAATTGTTGCAAATATACCAACAATGATTCAAGCTGATGTATATTTGACAAACATGGGGACTAAATCCAAAATTTCCTAGTTCAATGATTGATGTCTGAATTCTAGATTACAAAAACGTCTGTCTGACAGATTTTAGGTGAGGCGTGTGATGGATGCACCCATCCCCATCTCTTGCTCTACCGTTGATGAATGTTTCCTGGTTAAACCAGTTAAACTTTCAATTTCTAACTGTCTTTTTCTAGGTTAAATACAACAAATATTTATCAAAATATAAGGGTTACAAAAAAACCTAGTTTGGCACACTTCCCTTTGATAAACTTAGCATACATCACACATAAGCTGAGCTTCTGTTACAAAACAATGCACCAGACATATAAACCCACTCTGGTTCCAGTATATATAGATAAACAATAGGAAAATGTATAACAAAATTTTACTATGTATAAAACAATGGAATTTGTAAGTATAAGATCATATGAGCCGTGCCACGAGAAAACCAACATAGTGGCTTTGCGACCAGCATGGATCCAGACCAGCCTGCGCATCCGCGCAGTCTGGTCAGGATCCATGCTATTCACTAACGGTTTCTCCAATTGCAGTAGGCTTTAAAAGCGAACAGCATGGATCCTGACCAGACTGCGCGGATGCGCAGGCTGGTCTGGATCCATGCTGGTCGCAAAGCCACTATGTTGGTTTTCCCATGGCGCGGCTCATATGTGTATAGGTTATAAGCCGGCAACATATACTACAGCATTTTGACTTCAATAAGCTGAAATGTGTCCCAATCCATGTGCAGAAAAGCTTTATTCAGAGCAAGTTCTGTTTTGTTATCAGCAAAGAAACTTTGATCTATTGACAGCACAAAGAAATGGAAAACCTGGAATGCTGGTAATATATCAATTATCATATTATAGAATAACTACATATAATGTGTATATAGAATATCTATTTTGCTTGTCAAGAAACAGAAAAAATAT
Organism: Mercenaria mercenaria; assembly: GCF_021730395.1. Classification (NCBI taxonomy): domain Eukaryota; kingdom Metazoa; phylum Mollusca; class Bivalvia; order Venerida; family Veneridae; genus Mercenaria; species Mercenaria mercenaria. The sequence continues at coordinate 2,140,786 of NC_069377.1, read as the reverse complement.
TTACATCAGATCAATAGAAATTTACATTTTAAATACTGCCGAGTGTGTAATAAACATCTTACTCTGCAGTATCTGTGTAGTACTGAAGCAAAAACAACACAAGACCTATAAATATCATAGAGAAAAGCAGGGACACAGCATTACATATATAGTGTAAGGCCTGAAAAAACATGACTGGTAATCAACCAACACAACATAACAAGTGGTGAAAACTGGCAGGAATAACCATTTCCTATTGCATTGAAAATCTTTGTTAGCCCTTACCCTACTAAATTTCTATAATGAATTTGTCAGTCTTTCAGTTTGGACAGTACCATTAACTGTTAAAAAGGGGTGCTTACCAAAAAGGTACTGACTGAATGGCGAACAGTGCAGATCATGGTCTACACTTGCTGCAACTGAAAATCAATCGTGTTCAACATGATAAGGGTTAACATTATAATATCATGATCAAGGGAGGTAACAGTGTTTTAAACTACCGGTATGTCAAAGGAGTACTCTTCAATCTAAAATTCTAAGAAACAAACATTTTTTATTGCCTCATGTATACCAAAATGCTCATTTACAATGCCAAAATAAGATTTATTACATTAAGTAATCTAAGACAGTTTAGAAAGTGTATAAATTACTGCAGTTCTTTACAGAATGGTTATATATATATTTATCACATGTTTGACGTCGCGGGAGTGTAATAAAGCCATTAAATAAAAATGATAATACACTATTGCAAAGGTGAAAGTATGGAATATTGAAAATCCTGAAAAATTTGCTGGGGGCTTGGGGGCCGCTAGGGCCCCCGGTGGGTCCAGGGCAAAGCCCTGGTAGGGGGCCAGGGGGGCGAAGCCCCCCGGAAGCTTCTGAGAATTAGTGATTTTGAACGCTTAGAACAGCCCTATTCTACCCTTATATGTGTGCCAAAAATTTACTTATTATATTGCACAAAATGCATGATTTTCAGTTAACAGCAACTTTTCTAAGTCAAGGACTTGTTTCAACAATATACCCTCAACATATTTTTGTAAGATTCAGACTGAAACTACCTGAAAATTCTAGCAACATTTTTGTTTTTTCATGACACCATATTTTAATGTTCTGGCACAACATTCACAAAATGCAGACCCTGCAATATCCGGTTTTCGTAGCCAAAGACCCCATCGATCACCATCAATGTCACATTCAGATAGCCAAGCCCATCTCCATTTGTTACCATGTTTGCTTTCTAAGTCCTAAGTATTGTACGCTGGCGGTAAAAACATTATTTTTCAGGCACTATCCCGTGCAGCCCTAATTACGGCGTGTTAATCCCCGAAAGAAATCTTTATCTTCCTCCTGTTCCTCGTGGAAAGATTGATACTTTGGAGATAAAAAGCGTGCAAACCGTAGAAATCAAGACATGCGTGTGCAAGTCCGTGCAAACTTTGACGCGGCAACTTTTAGGCGCACGTGAAAGTCATGAAAAACGTGAGCGAATAGTTATATAAACGGTCGTCTAAAATGATGTTTTAAAACAAACAGTTGAAGTAAATTTCGGTACGTAACGGGATCGAGTAATCATCACTGCAATATTTTTTTATTAAAGTGACTTTTCCGTGGTTGACGCTTGTTTTATAATTGGAACTCTTTACAAGGTGTGTATAATAAAATCCAGACATCACGGAAGTTGCCAAAAATGGCCGGACATTCGGTCCTGCACTGCCGGGACGAACATTAAATATAAAACAAACAGGAATCTTGCTTCCTTTTATCAGTATGCAGCTGTTAATTATTTTTCTTGTATCCTATCTGATCTAGATTGCTTTGGATTCGAAAATCCCGAAAAAAAATTATCATCAACCCACCCCTGTTCAAAGCGGGAAAAAACATTAACAATTATCGGTAAATATTCTGTTGATAAAATAAGAACTGGCCTTGTTTTCGTCATCAGTTAAAACCCCCTTAAAGAACTAAAAGAAGTGTGTCGGTATCATGGCATCTGAAGTGGAGATCAAAGTTGCCCGAGATTGTCATGGCATTACGTCATGTTTTCGCGCCATGTGACACATCACTGTCTGATCGTACCGCATCGGTTCTTTAAAACAGTAAAAAAAGTATCTTCTTTAATTTTTTTAAAAGCGAATGTGCAATATCCCGTATAAACTGACAGGTAAATGTGTCAAACGATAAGTGACCTATTTTCCCTAATTTTTTTTACATTATTGTTTGAGAAGAATATCTCACATAGTGTCGTGTCAAAAATACATCTACACATATTCATTTACTAATCAAACTTATTTAAAACCACAGCGACATCATACTGCTTTATTTTAAAACCATATTTCTATTTACGTTCACGAGGTCACGTAACCTATTCTGCCGTATTACACAGAAATCTGTTTGCCAAAAATTGTTTTACTCCTGTATTGAAATAGCTGCCGCTTTTTTATTATTTAAGATTTTTTAATTCTGTTTTTTGTACTTTCTTGTCAAAAGTCTGAATTTTATGACCATAGAATGTAGTATTTATTTACTTTTAGAAATAAATAAATATTTAAGATCGCGCTGTTTGAAATTTTACAAATAAATGTATGAAAATTCGATCGTTTTTATAGTCTTTTGCCTACAGGTCGCACGTGTTCGTGGAATGGAAAATTACTGGTATGACGTTTTGATATCTTTACGATTCGCGGGTAAATTCCAGTCAATCCAGGTTAGTTTTAGGGATGTAATTTCTGCATTTGGTAAAGTTACGAGGTAAAATCCACGCGTCCGATCGGATGAGCATACAGAGAGGTCCACTCGTCCCTATCCAGACTTTAACCCACCAATACTCGTATAAGACATAACTCGCAATATACGAGGCGGCTATATGTCCGTGGTGTTTGAAGATAAAATTGCATGCAAGAAATCGAGAAATGCATGCTGCAGACAAAAGTTCGTGCAAATTCTGACGCGCGGGAACTTTTCGGCGCATGTAAAATTTATGAAAAACGTAACAGTTGTTTTCATTGAAGTACAGCGCCTATGCGGGCCAATCAAAATTGTCGTTACATATTGACAATATGCGAGATGCGCTGCAAACGGCAAATGTGATAAACAGAGTCGATTGTGTTTGTCGCCGATCGACTGATTTTTCAAGCTTTGTTGATTGATGACACAATACCAACACCCCCCCCCCTCCCCCGAATTTCGACCCGGATTTAGACGATTTGGGAAAACGATCCCGGCCGAGATGGAAAATCCGGAACTTCCGGAGTATTCCGGAAAACTTTCACCCATGCTATTGTAATAAAGCTTTGACGTCGACGTCATTTATAGTACATGAGACGTTGGTCAAATTGACTTGTTTATATAGTAGAAGAAAGTAGAATGTATGAGTTTTCGACAGGAAAATCTAACATGTGATAAAAAGAATATTACATTTGTGACTTCCCACACTGAATTTATTAAACTCGTTGAATAAAATTGATAAAACACTCGACAGAGCCTCGCATTTTATTCAACTCATTTAATAAATTCAATATAAAAAGACACTCATGTAATATCCTCTATATATTATTAGCAAGAATTGGAAAATGCATTATTAACTGCAGCTCATTACAGGCGATATATTTGCAAGAATCAGAAAATTCATACTTACTGCAGTTCATTATGAAATGGTCATATATTAGCAAAAATTGAAAAATGTATAAACTCTAGTTCATTACATATTATATTTGCAAGAATCAGAAAATGAATAAATTACTGCAGTCCATTACAGAATGGTTATGTATTACCTAGAATGGGAAATGTATTTAATGACTGCCGTTAATTATGGAATGGCTATATATTAGCAATAATCGGAATGTCCACAATAAAGCACAAATGGTGACAATTATAATGATAATTATTCTATTATGACCTAGTAAGTGAAGCAAAATTGTCTATATTTTTCAATAACAAATCAAGTCTTGATTTTTCCAAACTATTTTTAAGAACCAGCCTTTTATGATATGTGTCTATTTACTTAATAAACACCTGAAAATTCTTTTCACATATCTTGAAGGTTCTCTGATACTTAGAGAGAATACATCAAAAATATAACAACACTCAAATATATAATCTGAAAAAATATCACTTTTTTGTTGATTTTTACATTAAAGACTTTATTACCAATTAAATTTTAATATCACGTTTTCTTTATATTACAAGAGTTACAAAATGAGTACTGGTATACAAACAAAGCCACACCATGAGAAAATCAACATAGTGCATTTGCGACCAGCATGAATCCAGACTAACCTGCGCAGTCTGGTAAGGATCCATGCTGTTCGCTAACGATTCCTCTAATTGCAATAGGCTTTGAAAGCGAACAGCATGGATCCTGACCAGACTGCGCGGATTCGCAGGCTGGTCTGGATCCATGCTGTGGCAAATGCACTATGTTGGTTTTCTCATGGGGCAGCTCAATTATATCTGTAGACTATCTAAATAATTATACAAGATTTATGGTCTCGAACACTGTCCATCATTCCACCTATACGGGATGTTACTTTCGTTCCTCTCTGTACAACCCTGAAATCATATAATTACACAAACATTAATATATTTTATACTCCAGGCCACTATCTATATGGTAAATGCAGAAATGTACAAAAACTGGTAAATTAATGTTTTAATTTTCAAACTGCAAGTTTTCAATACTGAAGAAGAAAGTGAATTTTAGCATTGTGGAACTTCTATTCGTCAGCCATAGCAAAAGTTTCTTAATTTAATATCTCTACTCTGTTATATCAGAATTCCCTTAAAAACAAGAAAACAGTCGATTTTGCAAACACCACAAAATTTTATGCCCACAAAATCACGGGTGGTAAACGCGCAATCCAATTCCCGCCGGGAATACGCTTAAAATGGGTTGCGCAACTTCCGGTGCTGGTGTTGCGCGTAAAAAAAGACGAAATTGAGGTATGTGAAGTTATGATTTTGCTTAGTATGAGACAAGAATAAATTTTCTCGAAAAAAGCAAAATGCTATTCGACACAAATATGATAATATATCATATGTGTAAAATATCTGGTTTGTAATTTATGATTCGGCTCTATTATCACGAAAACTCAGGCGACAAGAAGCGTGAAAAAAGTATGAAATCAACAAAAATGGAAGTTTCTGACCTCGTATGCCTAATCTGAGGACATCTGATGCTTTTTATGATAACTCAACTCTTTTGAAGTAACGAATATCATAATTATTTGCTTCAAATCCTGCTTACGGGGACATAATTGACAAAAAATCATCGGAAATGGGGTTGCGCACCGGGAATGGAGTTGCTCGTATACATCATAATGTATATAATGTAAACGCGCAACTCCATTCCTGGGGCGCAACCCCATTCCCGATTATTTTTTGCCAATCTTTCATCCAAAAGCAACATTTCATTCAAGTGTATGTAATATTCATGACTATTTTACACGCGTTTGACCATTAGAAGCATCACATTTCCAGAAAGAAGGCACAAGAGTTAGAAAATTTGCATTTTTCATGAATCCATGCTTTTTTGACAGCTCGAGCCAGCAGAGTTTTCGTGATAACAGAGCTGCTTCTTAAATTAATAAGTTGGTATTGCACATATATGATCTTTATTCATTTTTGTGTCGAATAGCATTTTGCTTTTTTCGAAAGCACTCGTAAATGTGTCATTATTTACAAAAACAAAAACCCACCTACCTCGATTTTGTAAATATTGATGCGCAACACCAGCACCGGAAGTCGCACAACCCATTTTTAGCGTATTCCCAGTGGGAATTGGATTGCGCGTTTACCGGCCGTGAAAATAAAATGGTTTTACATCACAATAAACTAAATCAAATATAAAAAGTTCTGAAAAAGCAATCCACAGCTACACCCTCATAAACTAGACGTCATTTATAAACTCTTCTGTCATGTTTAAATTAATTAAAACACAATTCTGCAATATGAATTTATTTCATATTACCTCCTAATAGGCCATGTGGAGCAAGATGAAGATTCCTCTTTTTGTTGTAATTTTGGATTAAACCAGGGCTGTGACGAGTTTCCATTATGCATCGTAACATCTGAACTAAATTTAACCCTACTGCTCCCACTAGCTGTAACATTGTCACATTCATTTTCAATATCCTCTAACAATTCCCTGTATGGAGGATTTTCAATAACTATTGTGGGGACATTTTCATCTATATATTCATTATCATCGTCATCATCTTCATAGTTTTCATCATTGTTATCATCTACATCATTGTTTACATACTGCGCCTCTTCAGGGTTCCAGTTGTCAAGACAAATTTCATTCTCTTCTTCAACAGTACCCTACAATGTTGAATGAATAAATCAAGTAATAAGAAATATCTGCTAGGGATTATTTTTCACTATTTTGCCATTATTATTTCTCCAAAATAAAAGGCAGCCGCCGAAAAAGCTCTTATTTTAATAACTTCTATGCAATGGATTTATGACATTACATAAAAACCTCGCATTAAAATACTACTCTTAATTTGCTCACAATTGCTTTTCATATAGAAATATCTGACATTACATTAGTTCATTTTTATAACTCTTATTGTAACAAGTTTCCTAAAGTTTTTGATTTGTTATACATTATCAAAGGTTACATTTATCTTACAGTGGAACAAGATGCTTCACTTTCTACATGGGAATTCATCCTCTGGCGTTTTGGTGGAGTCAAGCAGTTCTCTACCAAAGTTTTCATAGGTGGTCGACCTTCTGTTGTGGCCTTAGAGGCTCTTCTCTTTGGCTGAAGTTTACGCTGCAAATAAACATGGGAATTTTTCTCACAAATGAGACAAAGTATTCTGAACAAAATAAAGTGTGAGACAATATCTTACTGCTGGTTGTCTAACACTAGAATTTTGTTTTACAGACAGTCTTAATCCAGATTTCCCCATTTACAGGTAGATTCCAAAGTCTTATTCCAGATTTCCCCATTTACTGGTAGATTTACTTTCTCAAGTGTATTCAATACAAAGATGCTTTGTTAAAATCTGTTGCATGAACAAGTCATTAACAAACTTCTTTCTGCATCTACATTGGAGCGGAACATGGCATGCAGGAGGCAATAAGTATTAGTATGTTTTAGAATTCACTGATACAGCACATGCAATATATTTGAGTTTCTGGCAAAGCTGATCTTACTTTCCAACAAAAAGTTAAATTGTCCTATGACTTCTAAAAAAAGTATGAATAGTGAATATTGATGTTAATTCTTTTAAATATTCACTGCAACATGCATAGAATTCACTGGTTTTACTGCAAGCCAAACTGTTTTTCAAGAATATCAATACAGCAATTACATATATGTAGTTAAAGGCAGCAAGACCTCATACAAATCAATACCTTCAAATCTTGTTTTCTTTCTCTCAACCTCATCTTGAGTAAAGACTTTCCTCTAACTGGCACATTCTGACTGCTTGGTTTTCTTAACGTTTGTCTATTTACATTCAGTTTTCTGTAAAAAAAATGTACAAACTGCCTATTAACATGGATAAAGAACTAACAATGAGGTATAATTATCAGATGAAGCAAAAGCTACAGATGAAGTAGAGGCTCCCTTCAAATTCTGCAGAGTCAGGACTTACTATTAACTTACTTTAACAAATCATTTTGCATTCTTTTGTTGTTGTTTTTTGGATCTGGCACCATTTTTCTTTTAACAGTATTTCAGTTTTGCAATTACTTTTATGTGTTTCTGTATTCTGTAACTATACTAACTTGTCCCCACCATCCCACCCCCCAAGTAATTGCCAACTTCTCCACATGAATCAGGTGGAAGACGAATGAATTCCAACACATTTTCATCCATCAAATCATAATGAAGAACAAACTCATCACTAGAGAGTTTAAACTCACAATACCACAACCCATAGATCTGTACTTTCCCTGTCAAGCTAAGAATGTGGGCTTTCCCAAAATCAGACACTACACTAGAATATAGACCAACTAACCTTATTGCAGCTTCAGTACAGTCTACCCATGACTGGGCCTCGTCAGGATCAGTACAGAATAACAATAGGCTCTCCTCCTTACAGTTTATCTAAAATGTATAATAAAAAAGACTGTCAATATCTTAAAATTTTAAAAGCAACATTTGAAGTAAAAAGGGTTCTTGACAAGACATTTACTTCCATTCCATAAATTTCATTACTGAGAACAAAGTAATAATTTGGGCTAACTGTTCTTGTTATGATGTAAAAAAAAACAACATGCATCTCTTGTGAAGAATTCTGACCTGGTGACTGTCCATGCACTTAGCTACACAGAGATTCCAGAAGATCCATTTCTTTTTCGTTTGAGCCGTGCCATGAGAAAACCAACAAAGTGGCTTTGCGACCAGCATGAATCCTGACCAGCCTGCGCATCTGCACTGTCTGGTCAGGATCCATGCTGTTCGCTTTCAAAGCCTATTGCAATTATAGAAACCGTTGGCGAACAGCATGGATCCTGACCAGACTGCACGGATGCGCAGGCTGGTCTGGATCCATGCTGGTCGCAAAGACACTATGTTGGTTTTCTCATGGCACGGCTCATTTAATGTTTTTCAAATTTTATAATTACCAAATTAATATAATGTAATATCTCAATAAACTTTATTCTATCTGTATGAAAACCCTAAAACAACAAATACAAGAGTTTTTACCATAAAAAATAGCACCTACCCTGAACATGCCACCACCGTCCGTGCGTTGTACACTACCAAGAACTTTCTCCACTTGACAATGTTTAAGTGGCAGCACACAACAACAGGTATAGGAGTTGTTACCACTGTCCAACAGTTTGGGTTTGCCATATATCATCATATCAGAGAACAGGAAAAACATACGCTCCTGTGATCTGCCACCTCGTCTCGATATCTACACAAAATATAAAATATTTTGAAAATATACAGATTTTTTTTTTTTTTGAGAAATCAGCAGGTAACACTATTAGCATATGATTTATAAACATCTGAACCAATCTCAATAAAACTTGCAGGGCCTCATTGCACTATAGCAGTAAACATTTCTACCATGTTTTATCCAACCGTGTCCGAGATACGATTCCTGACGGACAGAAAATGGAACATAACACTATATATACATGTATAAAGGGCCATAAATTTTAGTCTTACTCATGCAATCTGACCAAAACTTGCAGGGTGGAATTTCCCTACAGCAGTTAACATTTCCAACATGTTTTACATAATCCACATCATGCCATAGATACCGTTTTGGATGAAGGACAATGCCAAAACTATATCCCTCTGCCTTCTAAAACAAAGAACAGGGTCTGAGTCAGATCAGTCTAAGAAAACAAGCTTGCTATTGGTCAATTACAAATTTGTTCTAAGAATCGACCAATCAGATGCTGCAGTTTGAAAATCGGACTGGTCTCAAAATTCAGCTTATAACATTGTACTGCAAAATGTACCTTATTAAGTTTTCCTTCTTTGATAAAAACTCTCCCTGGAGCAAGTATTTTTGGAGCTGAGTTGTCAAAACTGTTATGTATGGACAACATTTTCTGGAAGTTCTCATTCTGTCTTACATGCTCGTTGATGTGTCTGGCAATCTCACCAACCTGCTTTGCTGCTTCTACAACAAAAAATACAGGCAATACCTGAACAGTTAATCTTGAATGCAATGGGTTTTACTAAACTATCTCCATAACAAATATGAACATGTTACAACTTTACAAAATGTGGGTATTGCAAAGGTATATCTTCATGATCTTGGTCTGAATGAAAATGCTGTTGTAGTGTGAGTTTTTTTATAAATTTAAGTAATACCTATAGTGTAGCTTACTCTATTGCAGGAAATGGATGTTTAATGCTATAACATCTAATGTATACATTTCTCAATCCGAAAACTCTAAAAATAATGAAGCAAAAAATGGCTTTTTTTCTTCTTTAACTCCCTGAGGCCGATATCGTAACATACCTGCTGCGGCGGGATAAGAATTATCACCTGACGTCGAAGAACATTACCTAATAATCTCACTCGCATACAGTCAGTTGACATCATGCAGGGAAACATTATTAACTTGGGTGTAAATTAAAATATACTTACAAAATATTCGAAGTTTGAACAAATATTTTTTATATCTAATTTCGTATGAGCTTTTATCCAAATAGAACAAAACTTTCACTTCCAAATATTCACAATTTTAACACACCTACTGCGTTTAATAGATATTTGAACATTAAATTCCAATAAATAGAAATGCACCATTAACAATGAATATTTACATCAGCATTACTCGAAATTTACACTCGTTTTTGTGTGAATATCAATGGCTTATTTTGATGTATAATCTATTTCTAAACATGTACACAAATGTTGTGTGTCACACACTGAGTTAAGATGTAATATTTACATCCATCTTTGAATAATTATTAAATTTACAAACATGCGTTTATTTACATATATTTTTTTTTTGTATTTTATGCTTTGCTGTGTTATTTTTTATCCATTTGTATCGTATATGATGTAAGTGTACCAATATTTCAGCCTTCTAAAACTTAACATTTTCCGACCATTCATTTGTCCGATAATGGCATCGCATGGTCGGAATCATCATCCGACGGAACAGTTATTTTAGAATCAGCATGATAATAAATAAATATTTTCTTCATTTTAAGAAAGATCTCTGGCCGACGACATTATTTTACTCTTTTGAAATACAGCATGAACGAAACACAGCGGAGATCATCTTTTTATTTTATTTACATTACCGCATAGTTACAGACATTTATTTTAACAAGGGAACTAATTATTAGCTCAACTAGTAATTATCACATCAAAGAAATAATAGCCAGTATGCAAAGTAATTTTGCTTTTATCAAGATTATTAAAAATTAACAAGTACTTATCGCAATCATCATAATCTCGGTGCAGCGACTATACTCGTCAATCGCCGTCCTGGGGAGTCCTGATAACGAGCATATATTCGCATATTGACGCTACAGGGGTAGAAAATATAAAGCCTACAGTCGCATTTCGGCCCCAGGGAGTTAAACACTGCAATATTATAAAATTACCTTTCAACATTGCATAATCATGATGTTCTTCACTTGTGTTTTCTAAAAGATCTTCAAGCAGTAATTTATACCTGTGAAAGTAAAACAACAGTAAATATACATGTATATAAACATCTGTAAAATACTGACTACCCTGTCAAACTGTGTCATACTCATTCTCAGTCTTTATTTCTCACACATGTATCAATCTTTTACTTGAAAATGCAAGTAGTCAGTGTCATTGTTAAAACAGTACTTAATTATATATCCAATTTCTCATTTTATCAGACATTACATGTACTTTAATAATATGACCTGCTTTTCCTTATGTATGAATTTGTATTAAAGAACAATGGTTGTTGTTACGGAATACTTGGAAAACAAGAGCTGTCCATCAGTCAACCAATGCCATTTTAGGGCAAAATAGGAATGTCAAATAATAAGACTGGAAAGACAAAGATAGGGGTTAAATTTTCTTTGAATTTATTAAATTTTGGGTAAAGAAATACACTCATCCTGCACAAAGCCACTGGCCTGGGGTAGATTTTTTACAATCAAGTAGAAGTATAAATCTACAGTACCTAGGTATCCTCTGTACAGGGGTTATAAGTAAAGCTCCAATTTTCAGTCCCATTACTTCAGGCCTGTCTTCCTGCTCTCTGATAAATTCTGCAAACTTTTCATTTTTCAGACTATCCTATAACCATAAAACACATTTAACATAACATTAACAAGATCTTGTTATACTGAGCAAATGTGTCGTGCATGATTTAATGCAAGATGTAAGTTGTAAAATCATCATTATTTAATGTGGATTTCTTGGTACTAAAGCCAAATCAACAAGTAGAATTCCCTTTTCTCTGATCTTCATAGCTTGAAATTCTCAAATTTATGCCCCTAAGCACTTACTTTTTGAAATTTAATGCATACAAAATTAAATAGCCACCTTTAATTTGCACCATCAGGAACTCATAATTTGTGACTGGATATTTTCTTGGATTTAATGCTTTTAGTACTATATATTAATATTCATACCTTAGTACTTCAAATGCACAGCTAAGACGGACTGATAGAAAGACAAACATATGGACAAGGGTAAATTTAAATGCCTCACAAAAATATTGTAAGAGGAGAAGGGGGCATAAAAACCGAATCAACAATAATCCTACCTTGAAGCAAATCAAGGGACACAACATATTCTGCTGAATATATACCTGCAATGTTGATATTGCTTGTTGGTGATTATTTGCATACATTGAGTATAACTTCAAGAAAGGTCCCAGAAACTTGAACGCTGTTCCCACAGTAGTCTGCTCCATGTACTCTAAAAGCTTTTTATTCACTTCAAGAATCTGCTCCAGGTTACTGAAAAGCTGTGCATGTGCTCGCTCTGACACCAAACAGTTAAACCTCAATGGGAACTCAAAAAACTGAAATACAAAACAAATACCACACTTTAATCATATATATAACCTTTCTGCATTAAAGCAGGTTTCAAGAAAATTGTATGGAGAACCCTGCAGATGTAATAATTTAACTCTGTTTTCTAAGCTAACTAAACACACAAAATAAACATACAATGTCGCAGAGCAGTCAAGACCTCTGTCAGAGTCAATCACACACACCCCTCCCCTCAACTCTGGGGTTTGAAGCAAAATTGAGGTTTATAGTTCTTATATTAAGTTCACCTGCATGCTTGCTCATGAGGTGCCCTCCTGTGCCTTTGAATAATGCCAAAAAGAGCTCATGGGGATATTCCTTTACCAATAAATCTTGAAAGTAGCAATATGACCTAAATTTATTGGTGAGACTTTAAAATCCTAACAAAACAAACAAAAACATACTAACAAAATTCTTTTAGTTTGTTTTACTGGGTTTATTAAATGCAATTTTTTTTCTAAAAATATTTCAGTTATGTAGCAGCAGTTAGTCAACAACTCCTGGATATCTTAACATAGGCTCAATGAACATGAAATGAGCTGTGCCATGAGAAAACCAACATAGTGGGTTTGCGACCAGCATGGATCCAGACCAGCCTGCGCATCCACGCAGTCTGGTCAGGATCCATGCTGTTCGCTAACAGTTTCTCCAATTCCAATAGGCTTTAAAAGTGAACAGCATGGATCCTGACCAGACTGCGCAGATGCGCAGGCTGGTCTGGATCCATGCTGGTCGCAAACCCACTATGTTGGTTTTCTCATGGCGCGGCTCAAATATGCAGACATGCAGCTTATCTGCCTCACTATGAATAGATCCATAATATCTTAAGAATAAAATATCACCTTATAAGCTAATTCTAAATGGTGTATATATGTTTTCTCAGTTTCAAACAGCTCTTCTGTAATTCTCCTTCTCCGCCGTTCTCTTCTATCATCCTCCTCCACACTCTCTGCCCTCACGACCCTAACTGGAGTCCCTCTGATATCCTCACAAATTGTAGGTGAACCAACATCTTCTTCCTCTTCAACTATCTCTGCTAACACTGAAAAAAAGAAATTTTAAATAACCTTGATATAAAACATAGTAAAAAAGAGATACAGATGTTCCAGATTTTGATAGTGATGCTTTCGATATAGTGTTAACCCTCACCCTGCTAAATTTCTGTAATGAACTTGCAAGCCCATTTTCAATTTTGATAGTACCATTAGCTGTTAAAAAGGGTGCTTACCAAAAGACACTGACTGAATGGTTTCACAGCTCAAACAGCTAACACTCTTGGAAGAGGGTCACCCAAGAATCTCGTGTGAAAATATTTTAAAATTGTGCCACACAAAGAACGTGCAGCAGACGAACAGTCAGCGGTCGAAATTGCTCACCCCATGCATTCTGTGTTCAGGCGAGCTAAAAAGTTGGCAAGCATAAATTGTTTGTATGAGTTTCTAAATTGTTCAACAATAAAGATAGTTATACGGTTACCATACTCCTGCAAGTACATACCTTTCAACCTGGTCCTGGTTGTCAACATACTGTTGTATAAGTTAATTCAGGTTAAACTCGATGTCACATGGGCTGAATGTAACAAGCTTATCTTCAACTCCCTACATGTATGTCTGGTAAAATGTCAAGAATGTCAAACAATAACATATAATGATAGTTCCATCAACTTCCTTTTTGCAAGGCGTTGAGCCTTTGTTTTTTGTTGTGGTTGTATTTCTATACAAAAATGCAACTTTTTGTCAGTCGTCTCTACTTTCCACCTTTGCCTATATCTATTACAAATACTTGGACTGTTCTAGCTTCAAAGTATCACTGTTCACATGTATTCCTATTGCCAACTTTTACTATACTTGTTCTTTATTTATCTGAAATTACAACAAAAATAGTTTCTACATATTTATAATTATATCAATGAGAGAACTGTCATTACAAAGATAATTTACTACATATATACCGATTCATGAATGCCTGACAATTTGTCAGAGAAACCTACTACTACTGTCTTTAATATTTTTTTTAGAATTTATGAGTATTCCACATGTAGTAATAATACAAACAAGAGCTGTCAGAGGACAGCAACGCTCGACTATTCAACAGCCTTGTCGACTGAATGAATACGAAAGTCGAAAAAGGGGCATAATTTTGTAAAAAAGCAAAATAGAGTTATGGACCTGTGCAATGTAAGTCAGTTTATCACAGTGAATAAGTGTGTGAAGTTTCAATCCATTCCCACAAGTGGTTACTGAGATACCAGCTTACATACAAAACCTTAACCAAAAATTTCTAAGTCGAAAAAGGGGCATAATTTTGTAAAAAAGCAAAATAGAGTTATGGGACCTGTGCAGTGTAAGTCAGTTTATCACAGTGAATAAGTGTGTGAAGTTTCAATCCATTCCCACAAGTGGTTACTGAGATACCAGCTTACATACAAAACCTTAACCAAAAATTTCTAAGTCGAAAAAGGGGCATAATTTTGTAAAAAAGCAGAATAGAGTTATGGGACCTGTGCAATGTAAGTCAGTTTATCACAGTGAATAAGTGTGTGAAGTTTCAATCCATTCCCACATGTGGTTGCTGAGATACCAGCTTACATACAAAACTTAACCAAATCGGGACGCGGACGCGGACGCCGACGCATGGGCGAGTCCAATAGCTCTACTATTCTATGAATAGTCGAGCTAAAAAAGAAATTCTGATTAGATTCTAAACAGTAAATGTCAAGTATGTGATGGTGACGCCGGGACGAGTGCAATAGCTCTACTTTTTCTTCGGAAAGTCAAGCTAAAAATTAAAAGTACCTGAAGTGAAATTTCAAGAATTTCTAGCCCAAAAATAGGTCAACTTTGAGTCTTCATGTCTCAGAAATGGTTTAATATAGACAGTTTCCAGTGGTTCCATGGCGCAGAGGCATATACATTTTAGCAAAAACAAGGTGAAATAACATGATATTCTGGAGTGCTTAGAAGCACCAACCTCTTTCAACACCCCATGCCAAACTCCATGTACATACAACAGCTTCGGGGTCTTAAACGTTGCATGGATTCGGAATAAATAAAAATAGTGTTAACTAAGTCTGGCTTTAGACTGTCT
The DNA here is from genome assembly GCF_021730395.1 of Mercenaria mercenaria. NCBI lineage: Eukaryota > Metazoa > Mollusca > Bivalvia > Venerida > Veneridae > Mercenaria > Mercenaria mercenaria. The sequence goes on along the minus strand of NC_069377.1, from coordinate 2,125,257 downwards.
TTCATTGACACTATCTTTAGCTAGAGCTGTACATGTCTCTGCCTTTAGAACTATCCCTGAAAGTTACCCCCATCTGCGCACTTGTTTCTAAATTACTTCCCTTGACAAATACTCTTCAATTTTGCAAATCTTCATCTATACGTGTTGCTGTCAAACTTGACCATTATATTACGGTGGGCAAGAAAAAAGATAAATGGGAAGTAAAGTATGAAAAGACTCAGACAAGTGCAATATGGTAAAAGTTTAGGAAATAAAGTAAAAGATTGCCCAGTTGTGATATTCCTCAAAAGACTATAACGTCAATCTGGGTATTATCGGACATGGGGCTTTTATCGGACAAACCAATGAACATCCATTATTTTAAAAGATATAATCATAAAAATGCATTATTACACCGGTCACGTGTTTTTTTAAAGCTTTTGCCGCCCGATTTCAAACGAAGAAAGAGGCAACATCGATAAAAGGTAACAAAAATGCAAACAAAAATATTCATCTATGCAGAATAAATCCGCTTCCTGTTACAACTACTAACATTCCGATAAAACATTTGTTGGAATATTTCTTTGAAAACATGTACAATGATGTGCTCAAGTGGTGATTTGGCACCAATATGTACAGTCGGTTTGATAAATATACAATGCAGAGTACAATGTACTCTGTATGACAGAAACGCTTTGCTCTCCATGGAGGCCTGTCAAGGGGTATTTTCGGACACTTGTTTCACAAAAAAAGTAAGGCTACATTAACCGCATTGATAATAAATTTTACAACAGTCCAAATTTTCTGCCTGTTGCTCGCAAAACTTTAATTATAATTTATGAATGGGTAGGTGGAGACACAGACCAAACAGAAACCCCTCCTGCACCTACCCTCATTCGTCTCGTATTTGCACCCCCTTTCTAGAAAATCTTTGTTACCCCTATGAATACTATTACAGTGATTTATTAAATTGAAAAGAGTGTAGAGTAGATCTATATTTCATGCATATACGCTTGAAAATTGCCTAGAAATGCATTACTCCACATAGTCCACAAATTATTTCCTACTGAATATGCCATAATCAAACTGATGGTGTATGATTAGTGTTATAAATACGTGTCCGGTAATACCCCAGCATGACCGATAATACCCGCTTTGAACACCTCAAATTGATTGTATACATAACAAGTCATATGACATAATACGACCTATCTATTTTTGAGAAATGGAAACTACACATGCAGCTGTAAAGTGAGAGAGGATTTCTGAGTCTTGTTTATGGTAAGTCGTGTGAAACATTATTTTTACGAATTCTGTCCGATAATACCCCGATCGACGTTACATGCTGACCACTCTGGCTTGCGTGGCGCCACCAGGGAATAGTCCCTGCTGGCACAGCTCAGGTGTCTTATTGAAAATACCACAACTGGAGGAAAGTCCCCGTTTAGATTCAGATACATACTGGTTTCACTCATAATTTTTAACAAAAAAACTTTTTAACAGAAAAAGCTATAAAAAATGTTTTTCACTATTGTTTCTCTAAAAAATATATCTTTCTAACAATATACAGCATGTGCCATTTACTTAAAAGAAAAGAAATTGCTGGTCAGGGTTCTAGCCAGGCTATTATTGCCTGTCGCGTGCGACATGCCTTCAGGCTTTGAGTTGTATATTCGACATCCCTTATTTCCCCCGTCATCCCTTAACTGCCAAAGCGACATGTCTTAAACGCATTCCAATAAACACCTCGATTAATCCAATAGTGTATTCGAAAGTTTACCACGTGCTCACCCGATAGTTCAGGTAAAGCGATGTCAGTTAAGATATACGATAAACCAATGACAGCTTCCTATGTAGAAACGTGTGACGTAAATTTCATCGTAGCTCCGCCTTTAAATCCTTTGACAGACGGTATCTTGTGATGTGTACATGAAAGTGTTTTAAGATTTTTTATGTTATCAGAAATGACAGATGACTTTCAACAATTATTGTCCGAATGTTTTTCGCAATAAAAAAAAAGACAATGGAAGGTACTAAGTCAAAAATTGTGCAACACGTTAAAATGATTTTGAACAATTCTCAGCGTAATATTAATGTTTTTCTCATGTATGAATTGTGTTTTCTCGGGTGGAATATCGAAAAGACCATCATGAATGCCAGAATTAATGTTTTCTGTTGTCACTTTCAAAATAGAACTTGTAGAGAAAAGTTTGAAATATTGTGGATGTATTACTTAATTACTGATAATGCCTGGAAATAAACGTAAATCAGAGAGTGGGACATTGTTAAATATGAACTGTTTCAAGAAGAACAGTGTTAGTGACTCAGTAATAGAGGAGAGGAGACAGTGAGATGTGAAAAGCGTGACGAATCTGTGAATGACATTCGTCCAGGACCAGGTACACCAGAGAAAACGGTCACAAATTCAGAATCCCACCCAGCCACGCCGGACGACCAAAGGAAATCAGGCATTGATCCAAAATGGAAACAAGCGTTTCCCTGGATGACAGTTCTCAGAGAACGGTAATTTAAATAATTTTTAAGTTATCCCAAAAATACGGTCTATTGAATGTATCATATCGTATGTATCAAGCGATCTGTGAACGTATTAAAAAAAAGTGCAAACTATCAGTTGTTAAACAAATTATAAGAAGACCACATTTTATATTTCAAATCTGATTCCTTTGGGGAAAAAAAATTGGACATGCATACTTAGAAAATAGGGAGGAAGAGTTGATGACTAACTAGAAATTAAGTTGTCATGACTTTACACACAGGGCTATGTTTTATGTGTTTGTGTCTTTTTTTTTTTGATATAAGTTCTTGAAATTCATTAAAAAACCCATTTAGATCTCTTATCATAGCAGTGACGGTCCCTTTGGCTATGCAAAAAACAAAATTGTTTTAAATTCTTTATTTCAGGCCAAGGTATGTTGTGTTCAGTATGTGTAAAGCACCAGAGAAGGCCAGAGAAGTGTACTTCAATAAGGCGATCATCTTTAGTAATTCATAAGGACTCAGACTCGCACAAGAAAGCAGTGGTATTTGACGTTGCAGAAGCAAAAACAAGTGGGGGGATCGAGGCTTGCTTTGTGAGGGAAGAAAACATGTGAACCATGAGGCAATTACAGCATCTATGACACTGCTTTACTTTCCTTGATAGAAAGTAAATGAGTAATTATGGAAAATTTGATGGTCCATCAGCAAATAAAAACAGCAGTCAGATTCATTTCATGCCCCAGTGATTAAATATTGATATGCAGTTTTAACAGATTGATTCCATTCCTACAAATTATATCTTGTGAATATGTAGAATAAATTTTTGTTGCATATCTTCGCTTAGCAGACTTTTATGCCTGTTTCTCGTCGATTCGAGCTTTCTCATCGATTCGAGCCCTTGTGTTTTAGTAAAATTCATGCTCATGTAGCATGTTCTTCCATCAGAAACTTGTGTCATTTACATTTTAAAATGCCTTGGAAAATACTAGTCATGAAACCACTGAAAAATTGATTATATACCTATTTTAAATTTTTGCATCAAAAATTACTTATTTCAAAAGGAAATTACATAGTGGGTAATATTGTGAGCCCAAATTTCAAATTAAAAGCACCCTGAGCATATTTCGACTGTTGTAACGAGTGCACAAGAAGTCAGTCTTGATAGAAATTTGCTTTATGGAAATAGAATATGCAAACATAAACATTTAATGACCTTCCAAACAGAGGGCTCGAATCGATGAGAAAGTTTTAAAATGATGTGGAGTTTCACCTCCTTCAGTCTTGTGCAAAAAAGTACATATAAAAGATGATAACATTGTAATTCTTATTGCCCATTGTTAAATGCAAATATTTTTGTAACAAAAAACAAAAGTTATTTAATTGAACAGGTTTACAAAAATTTGCACACCTCTAAAAGATTTAAGAGGCTCGAATCAAGGAGAAAGCAGCATATAATTTTAGTTTAAACCAGTGGACAGCATTATAACCAATTTTATAAATTTATGAAATTCTTAACAATTGAAACAATCATTTTTCGAGCACGTTACTTATTCATTGATACCTAACT